>NW_027058412.1:0-2783 GCF_011386835.1 Chrysemys picta bellii | reverse complement strand
GTTTTCAACCTTTTTAATCTGTTTTATATCTGTCATAAGAGCTCTATAGTACTCCAAATTAAAAAGGAAGTAAATTTATTACCAACATCAAGAGAGAAAAAAATGAGAATGAAATAATTTAGTTCCATTCTAGAAAGGAGTACGCTTTTCTGGATAAAAACCTTTAGACATCCAAGTTTCAGTATGAATCGAGTGTTTCAAGAGTAAACATGGAAAGAAGAGTATGTGTAGTGGTTAATATTTTCTCCTCTGTAGAAAATGTTTGATTAATGTGCTCACATAGCTATGCCGGACAGCTATCGTGGACAAATTTAGAACCTCTGTATTAAGTCAGTGTAGACCATGTGTATCAAAAATAAAAAAGCAGTTTTCTATTAGAGAGTGTGGGTAGAAAAGAAGCAGTGCTCAAATCCGAACAAGTCTAAAGGGAAGGGTTCCAGGGCATTACCCCCAAACTGCCTTTGGGCCCATCTGCTACCTCAGTTTACCTTCAATCTTGCATCAAACCAGCTATCACATGTGGCGATTTTACAGTAGTGCTCTCTTCCAGTTTGGTTTATTATCATAACACAACACTCAAACATACCCTTACCAGCCTCAATTATTCCTTTCCGTTTATAATGCCTCAAGTTTTTCCAGGTTTTTATCAGAACATGCCCATCCCTGCAGTCCAGCCCCTCTCTTAGCTGGGATTTCTGCATCCTGCAGGTCCATCAATGGAGGCTTATCCCTGCACAGTTTCCAGTTCCTTGTAAATCTCTTCCCCCCAAAGTCTTCTGCCTTAGAGTTCTGGAAAATTGTCACCTGTCCTCTTCACAGGCTCTCTGCCTGGGAACTAAGGAGAGAGAGTCTCTCTGAACTTTTGGGGCGTGGTGGAGGGTCTCTCTCTTGAATGACTACAGGCTGCCATGCATCTAAACCAGCAGGCCTGGTTTAGACGCATGCTTCTGTCACATGACCCTTGTATTCATTCCCATCATAAAGGGAGATGGGCTAAACCTGAGAAAAAGTGCAGCTGTGCCCCAGTCTTTGAATGGACCAGCTCACCCTGTGACAGGAACATAGCGCAGCTTGCTCTCACCTGTGATGTATTTAGTTGCACTTAAATATTAGTCATGTATAGATCTTTAAACACAAAAAAGAGGACAGTTAAAATTTTACATAAAATAAAAACTCAGCATCACCACTTCCATTTGAATAGTTCAGATATTAAAAATCCTACGTTGTCAAGTTCTGCCCGTAGACCATTGTAATCGTTCTTGGCTTGCTGCAAGTCCTGGTTGAGTTTCATCTCCTTGCACTGCTGGGCCACTGTCTGTAAGGCACGGAGCTGACGTAATACTTCCTAGAAATGTAGAAGATGGGGAAGGGGGAGGGAGGAGGGAGAAACACACTCCTGTTACATGTTTCTAGTCAAGTTACTATAACTATTAACACTGGAAAACATGGGGGAGGGACTGTAAATAGTCTCTGTAAATAGTTACTAATTACACTAAAGCCCTCTCTTACAGAAGCAAAAAGAGTTTAAAAACCATTTTTAAGTAAAGCCTAAATTCTGTTATGGCCACTAATGGCCAGGACTCAGTGTGGCCAATCAGAGTAGCCTACTGAATCTGTTACACCAACACAGGTGGATCAAAAAAATACTAGCAAATAATGGAATGAAGCTTATGTATCAATTCAAAAGTAGATCTCCATAACAACATTGAGCATTACAACTAAGCAACCAGACTAATCCCCAATAATCATAATCCTTTGGGGGAAAAAATTCCCTTCTTTGCTATGATTACATGTTTAACTTACTGCTGTAAAAATGTTTTTTGTGAGGAAACTGCCTTAGTTTTTTTCAATTTGACTTAACATAAGACTGAGTAGCAACAGAAGTTTGGTAGAGGGGCATTCACTCCTCCCGCCTCAGTTCTGGGGGAGCAGAACTTCACTAATGCACACCTCCGAAGATCCTTAGGAATCTAGCCCATCTCCTGCAATCTTTAGAAGATGCAAAGTAGATATCCATCCAGGTATAATTAGTTTCTGAGGGTTCTTCCTAGCCCCACGGTCCTTATGATTGGGGCTCTACATGAATTTGAGAGGGAATTTATGTGGGGGAATAGGGCTATGAGGGGCATAGGACTTTTAGTAGAGGGTGTTGAGGTTGGTAAGGAAAAGAAAGAGCTAAGTGGGGGAGCAGAAAGTGGAGGAAGATAGGGAAGGGAAAGCACTAGTGGCGTCTCCTGGCAACAAACCTCTCTGCCAAACTTCTCTTGGCAGCAGTTGCAGGACTCCCCTCTAACAAATCATAGCAGGTTTGTCAGATGGAGAAGGTAGTGAAGTGCTAGTGCTTCCCCTCTGCTTTCTCCTAAGCACCCTCCTATCCTCCAGCAAGACACCTGCTCCATCCCATGTCCTCAAGTACCCCCACAGCCTGTTCCCACTCTCATTGCCAGCCAGAGACCCATCCTATGAAGTCCCCAACCCTCTTGGATCCCAGTGATCCATTTCCCCAAATCTTTATGTCTCCCCCACTTATCCCCAGCCTCTCTGCCCTCATACCCTTTCCAAAGGCCCACTCCTACCCTGGGCTGGCCTGCCAGGAGCAGAAGAAGGCAGGTGGGGAGGGTCACACTCAGGAATAAGTGAGCCAATTACTAGCAAAATGTTCACGCTTTTTTCTGATTTTTTTATCGTCTAACTATAAATTAGAGGTGAACAAATTGGTAGCCTGCCTGCCCAGCCTACCTTGAAGAAATACGGATTCACTTCCTCTTACCAAGTTATAACCA
>NW_027058411.1:0-2787 GCF_011386835.1 Chrysemys picta bellii | reverse complement strand
CTGCATTTTTTGTTCCCAGATGTATACATTTACATGTGGTCATATTAAAGTGCACGTTGTTGACTTATGCCCAGCTTACCAAAGGATCCAGCTTGCTCTATGTTTACTGCAAAGAGGTTACTAGGGTATATGAGAGAGCAGAATTTGGCCTAGTGCATTTTGTGCAGCCTCTGTAAACTCTGAACAACTCTCGCTCTTGGTTTCTCTAGTTATGCTGCATTCTATTCAGTAATCTCTCTTACCTTCTCAGGCGCCCCATAGACTAAATTTCCCAGGCCTCTCACAGCCATCTGGCGGACAATGCTGTTCCTATCATGTGACCTTTCTTCCAAGATGCTCAAGACAGACTTAAGGAACTTCTTCTCCCTGAGCATGGGGTCACTCATTAGCTGAAATAAAATCAACATGTCCATTAGTCCCAATATGATCATTAAGATTGGGAATATAATTTGAGCAGACATGGAATACACTAAAAATAACAAGGAGTCCTCCTACAGCCACAGTCTTGTGGATACAGACTAACATGGCTACCTCTCTGATACTTGGCACATAAGACACTGTAACTTTATCATTCCACACAAATGAGAAATGTCTTAAAACATGAAGCTTTCCTTTTGGGCACAATTATAGGGATCCACTCACCTCTTGAGAGCCTCTTAGTGGCTGGGTCTGGTACCACAGTCCTTTTCTCACCCCTGGTGCACCCTGCCAGCCGACCTTAGTGAGTCTTCTGTGGCTCAGGCCTCTGGCTGCGTCCCAAAGTCCAAATGAACCCCTTCTGGGGTAGTCAAGAACAATCTCATTGCCCTCACTAGGGTCTCCCGCCCCAACTCTGGGTCCTTGAAATTCTGCCCTTTGTTCAAGCTCTCCATAAGCATTGTCCCCTCCGTGGGGCTTATGCCACTGTAGATGGTGGGGGAACCAGGGCCTGCCCATAACTCTGGGTTCCAAACCATGGACCCTGGAAACAGTAGCTAGGCACCGCTTCATTTCAGTTCATTTTTGCTTCTTCGTACCAGCCACTTTTAGCTTCACCCTCACCTCCGAGTTAAAGTTCTTCGGGACCCTCTTCCTGCAAATCCAGCTTAAGCAAATGCTGCCAGAATCAAACTCTGGCTATCCCCTGAATTTCTGTGGCCAGAGAGCAGCCCCCTTTCTTGCCCCTCCAGGTCCTGCCAGGAACTGACCTGCTAAGGCCCTGCAGCTCCTTTGAGCTGAGCCTGATGGGCTCTGATTGGCTGCTTTCATGAGTCCTCTCTAGTCAGACCCAGATTTGTGGCTGTTTTCCTGGGGCAGGGTGTAGTAGGACCACGGGGTCTCTTGTAAGGAGCCTCAAAGCCCAGGTACAGCCCATCACAGGCACAGATCGATTGTTTTTCTTAGAACCAGATGAGCCCCTAAGATAGTTGCTTAGCATAAGTGGGAAATATGATGCCGATGTTAGAGGAAGGCTGTGGAAAGGGCGGATGGTCCAGTTGTTATCACACTAGCCCAGGACTTAGGAGACCCAGGTTCAATTTCCTGCTCTCTCAAAGACCTTGGGCAAGTCACTTAGCCCTTCTGTGCATCAGCTCCCTGCCTGTAAAATAGGAATCATCGTGCTTCCCTACCTCCCAGGAGTGTTGTGGGGATGCAGACATTAAAGAGTTTTGAGGTACTCAGATACTACAGTAATGAGAACCTAAGATAGATGTGAATGTATTTGTATGTTGCTTGTTTTATAGTATTAGGACACTAGGTTCATTCAGAAGATCTGGTGAGCTAAACCAGAATCAGGAGCTATTGGTTAGTATCAGCACTAGGACTTGGCAGAAGAGGTCCAGGAATTCAAACTCTGTCTGTATCTCTCTCAGCCAGCACCAATGGTTGTGTAGCTAGTATAGGCAATGATAGCAATAAAAATATCTGCGAGAGAATGACTCAGAAAGGTGTAATGAAATTCCTTGTGAGGTTTCCATATAAAGGAGGACCCATTCTACTATCTAAAATGACAATTACTCCTATGAAATGAACTGTACAACTCCCGAAAGAAAGGCAAACATAAGACAACAATCTAATGGTGAAACCGCTCTTCAGAACCCTGTGTCTTACCTGGGCAAGGAAAGCTGTGCTGGTGACTCGGAGGTTTTCTGTTGGGGAATTCACCCACGGGAGGAGGCTCTGTAAGATCTCAGGTGTTATTAGTTCAGCTCTTAGCAGAACACTGGAAGACAAAATAAACCGCTTATGGGGTAGATTGCACACTTCAAAAACTCAGCTGCTCTGAGCATACAGCACTGATATCTAAGAATGGGAGCTGTGTGTTTCCACCCAGGGCACCCCCACAAAGCTATAAACTGGAGGTTCCCTCTCAGCCACTCTATTTGCTACTGATTCCCAAGGATAAAATGATGCCTCCTAGATCTCTTACCTCACCAGCAGACACACTCCCTCATGGTGAGTCTTGGGGTTTTCAAGCAGACTCCATGTTCTCTGCTCCCTGAGCGCTCTCACCGGTCTCTCATTCCCAGCTTTGAAAAGCACAGCCTCTAATGCTTGGATAGAAAGCCTGGGGAAAGAGAGGCACAGAACTGCAGCAATCAGTAGGAAGGTGCAGCCTGAACAGAGCGAGGAAGCCCCGGTTACTTGTCAGGTCTGCTGTTCATCGACAGTTCATCCATTGGCAATATCCTGGACACCAGTGTCCCTGGAAGGACTTGATACCGGGAGGTAAGTTTCAGTCTCATACATCTCATATGACTAGTTTTGCTAGGGACAAAATTTTGCAGTCATTTCCCCCTTTCTGCA
>NW_027058410.1:0-2787 GCF_011386835.1 Chrysemys picta bellii | reverse complement strand
TGTGGGATTAGGAGCACTAGTGTTGCTAAGAAATGTGACCCCATGCTTTCTTATCCTGCATTTAAGATATTAGCAGAGCTTCATTTAGACAGCTAGAGGAGAAGTCCTTCTGCATTTTTTTGTTCTAATTTCCCCCATCTCTGGTGGATTCCACAGCTAGATCTTGGCTCCATGGATGCAGAAGACACAAAATGAGGACCCATAATAAACATAAAACAACTGGGAGAAAGATGGAAGATCTCCCCCATAGCATTCAATAGAAACTCAGATTCGCAGGAAAGTTTGCAGGTCTAGAGGCTGTAGGACAACTCCTTAACTGGTGTAAATCAACACAGCTACAAGGAAGTCAACAGAGCGACACTGGTTTACAGCAGCTGAGATTCTGGTCATATAAATGGAGAACATTACAGCTAATCTATCTGTATGCCTATGCTTTCTAAATGTGTTTTTGATTATAGAAAGGATATAGAGAATACAATGCTGACCCTTACCTCTGTCCATTACCTCCTGCTCACTCACAAATTTATTCATGTTTAATACTTCCTTCAGTCCGACCTCCAAAGAGCTCCTGTACTGATAGGCAGCTGGCCTCTCAGTCAGTCATGTCCAGGATAGCCAGTTAAGATTATGCAAGCACTATTATGACATCCATGTGACTGTGGCACACCACATAAACTGCTGCTGACCAGGTATGTGCTGTAATTACATGGTCAAAGTTATTTAGGCTCCTAACTCGCACTGAAATCAATAGATGTTAGGAACCTTAATACATTTCAATATCTGGGCCCATACATGTAAGCAGTCCAATAGGTGGCTAAATTTGCTCCAGTGTCGAATTTCTCATTCTCTCGCAGTCATTTTGAATTTTGCTTCGGTCCCTCTCTCAGTTTGCCATACTTTCCACTATCGGTTTAATCTGAAAATCTGCTCCTGGTTGAAATTATATAAAATAAAAGCACCAACGCAAGAAAGAGAAGAAACGGCCTTGGAGAATGCACAGTGACACTTGAGTGTGGTTGGTTGGCAGGTTTCCTTTGCTTTTTAATTTGGTTGATCAAAAAGCCAGATGAAACTTTGCATTGGCAGTTGTGCCTTTAATATTGTCTCCTTGAGAAACTGTCAGCTTTCCTGAACTCCTTTATGCCTTAGATTTTTTTCTCCTGGGTGGCTACCGACCAATTCTCTGAGTATGTTAAAGTCTGCTTTTTCTAGTCCTTCTTCTATCATTCTCACTCCTTCCTTTCCTTAGAATCATGAAATCTATCATTCATGATCACTTTCACCCAAATCACCTTCCACCTTCACAACCAGCTCCTCCCTGTTGGTCAGAATCAAGTCTAAAATGGCTGTCCCCCTGGTTACTTCCTCCATTTTCTGAAACAAAGCATTGTCCCCAGTATATTCCAGGAACTTACTGGATAATTAGATGTCTGGGTAGGTAAAGTCCCCCATTATTATCAGGATTTGTGTTTTGTATATTTCTGTTATTTGTTCTAGAAATGCCTCATCTCCCTCCTCTTCCTGATTTGGGGTGTCATAAGTATAAAGGGAAAGGTAACCGCCCTCCTGTGTACAATACTGTAGAATTCCTCCTGGCCAGAGACTCCAAAGTCCTTTTGCCTGTAAAGGGTTAAGAAGCTCAGGTAACCTGGCTGACACCTGACCCAAACGACCAATAAGGGGACAAGATACTTTCAAATCTTGGTGGGCGGAAGGCTTTTGTTTGTGCTCTTTGTTTTGGTGGTTGTTCGCTCTTGGGACTAAGAGGGACCAGGCGTCAATCCATGCTCTCCAAATCTTTCTGAACAAGTCTCTCATATTCCAAACTTGTAAGTACAGCCAGGCAAGGTGTGTTAGTTTTATCTTTGTTTTCTCAACTTGTAAATGTTCCTTTTGCTAGAGTGTTTACCTCTGTTTGAAGAAGAACAGGAGTACTTGTGGCACCTTAGAGACTAACAAATTTATTAGAGCATAAGCTTTCGTGGACTACAGCCCACTTCTTCGGATGCATATAGAATGGAACATATATTGAGGAGATATATATACACACATACAGAGTGTGTATATATATCTCCTCGATATATGTTCCATTCTATATGCATCCGAAGAAGTGGGCTGTAGTCCACGAAAGCTTATGCTCTAATAAATTTGTTAGTCTCTAAGGTGCCACAAGTACTCCTGTTCTTCTTTTTGCGGATACAGACTAACACGGCTGCTACTTTGAAACCTACCTCTGTTTGCTGTAACTTTGAACCTAAGGCTAGAGGGGGGTCCTCTGAGGTCTTTAAGTTTGATTACCCTGTAAAGTTATTTTCCATCCTGATTTCACCTTTCTTTCTTTAATTAAAAGCCTTCTTTTTAAGAACCTGATTGATTTTTCCTTGTTCTAAGATCTAAGATTGATCTGGACTCACCAGGAATTGGTGGGGGGAAAGGGAAGGGGGGGGGAATGATTAATTCCTCCTTGTTTTAAGATCCAAGGGGTTTTGGATCAGTGTTCACCAGAGAATTGGTGGAAGAGTCTCTCAAGGCTACCCAGGGAAGGGACTTAGCACATTGGGAGTGGTGGCAGCAAAAGCAGATCTAAGCTGGTAGAGAAGCTTAGAGGTTTTCATGCAGGTCCCTACATCTGTACCCTAAAGTTCAGAGTGGGGAAGGAACCTTGACAAGTGATATGTAATAGACCCCTACCAGGACATCACCCCTGTTTTTTCCCTCTTTTATCTTTACTCAGACACTTTCAACTGGTCTGCTTCTCACCTCCTTCCAGACCTCAGAACAAGTGTA
>NW_027058409.1:0-2788 GCF_011386835.1 Chrysemys picta bellii | reverse complement strand
GGGAGGGGTAGTACCTCTGATGGGGGAGCAGTCGTACTCCTAGGAGTAGCTCATCCACTTTGAGGATGACGCTGAGAAAGACCGGGAGCGATTCCGCAACGCTGTCCATACAGCTGCATCGAAGATATTGGAGCCCTCCACATGCAGGCAGCAAGACTGGTTTGACGAAAATGATGCAGAAATCCAGGCCTTACTTGCTGTGTAGCATTTACGTCCCGCCCTCCGTCCCCGTTTCTGGTCGTGTATGTTTTTGGCGCCGTCGGCCATTTTTAAATTTATTTTGTATTATTTTTCTGTGTTTGGCCGGGGGAAAGTTGTGTGCCTATGTTTTGACATATTTAGAGAAAAAGTATGAATGAGTAGAAAGAGAGACTGTAAGGGGAGACCACGCCCTTTGCTATGATAGTTCTGGGTACCTTGGTTCAGGGGAAAATTAGCTCAGTGTTAATGGTTCTAGCCTGCAGTCAGGCCAAGTAATGGTAGAGAGTCTGTTTGCCCAGGGCCCTCAATCAGGGCAGGGCAGCAATTGAGTAGGGGCTCTGGCCTACGGTCAGGCAGGTAGAGCACCAGAAGGTCCATTTGCCTGGCCGTTGATCAGGGCGGGGCAGCAAGCAAGTACGGGGGCTCTGGCCTACAGTCCGGCAGAGCTGTCGCAGTCTAGGGGAGGTTAGCTCTCTGGTGGGAGAGTCAGCACAACTGTCTGTCGTCTGGATTCAGGCGGGTGCCAGACCAATGCAGGCCTCCTGACAACCAGGTGTTGAGGCTACCACTCCTGACGTTGGGTTGGTGGGTGTAGAGGAACCCAGGCCCTCCCACTACACTGCGTTCCAGCCCAGGGCCCTAACTGCGGTGGAGTTGTCCGCCACTGGGTCAGCGGCAAAAGTCCAACCGCAACATGCTGGCCGGCTTGTAGTATGGGGATAGATAGATAGATAGAGGGGGTGTATGGGGATAGATAGATAAATAGATAGATAGATGTGGTGTAAGGATAGATAGATAGATAGAGGGGGTGTATGGGGGTGGATAGAGAGAGGGGTTGTGTATGGGGATAGATAGATGTGGTGTATGGGGATGGATAGATAGAGGGGAAGTATGTAGATAGATAGATAGGGGGTGTATGGGGATAGATAGAGGGGGAGTATATAGATAGAGGGGATAGATAGATGCGGTGTATGGGGATAGATAGATAGATGCGGTGTATGGGGATAGATAGATAGATGGGGTATTTGGGGATAGATAGATAGAGGGGGTGTATGGGGATAGATAGAGGGGGTGTATGGGGATAGATAGAGGGGGTGTATGGGGATAGATAGATGTGGGGTATGGAGATAGATAGATGTGGGGTATGGAGATAGATAGATGTGGGGGTGTATGGGGGTAGATAGAGAGAGGGATTATGTCTGGGGATAGATAGATGGGGGTGTATGGGGATAGATAGAGGGGGAGTATATAGATAAATAGGGGGGTGTATGTAGATAATTGGGTGTATGGGGATAGATAGAGGGGGTGTGGCAGGCCACTCCGCTTCTATTAGGGCCCTGGGATGGGACGTAGGTGAGTGGGAGGGTCTGGGACTGGTTCCCCTACCCCCGGCAACCCAACATCAGGAGTGGTAGCCTCCCCACCTGGTTGTCAGGAGGCCTGCATTGGTCTGGCACCCGCCTGAATCCAGACAACAGACAGTTGTGCTGACTCTCCCACCAGAGACCTAACCTCCCTCAGACTGCCACAGCTCTGCTGGACTGTAGGCCAGAGCCCCCCTACTTGCTTGCTGCCCCACCCTGATCAGTGGCCAGGCAAATGGACCTTCTGTTGCTCTGCCTGCCTGCCTGTAGGCCACAGCCCCTTCTCGATTGCCGCCCCGCCCTGATTGAGGGCTCTGGGCAAAACCCCAGGCTGCAGGCCTAGATAAAGGCCTACTGTAGCAGGGTGGCTACCCCGCTCCCACATGAGGGGTTTAAAACAGCCCTGGCAGAGGGCTGGGGCAAAGGGAAAAGCTACTGGGCTGATTGGGGAAGTAGCCACAGCTGGGCCATGCCCCAATCAGGCCCCAGCTGGCCTGTATAAGAGGCTGGGAGCCAGGAGCTCAAGAGTCTCTCTCTGAGTGCAGAGAGAGAAGGGCCTGGCTGCAGGGAGCTAGACAGGGTACCTGAGTGGAGCAGGGCTGGGGAAAGGCTGAGGAGCTGGGGAGCTCCAGCCTGGATAGCCTAGGGTGACCAGACAGCAAGTATGAAAAATCAGGACAGAGTGTGGGGGGTAATAGGTGCCCATATAAGAAAAAGCCCCGAATATCTGGACTGTCCCTATAAAATCGGGACATCTGGTCACCCTAGGATAGCCCCAGGCTGTGGCCTGGTAATAGGCCAAGGGGTACTGGGGGTTGCAGAGGGCAGCCCAGGGCGAGGCCAAGGCAGCAGGTCCGAACCCAACCTTGCCGATGATGAATTGCCTATACTGCAGTCTGCCCCATAGAGTGGGGGCTAGCTGGTGACTGGCAGCTGCCTTATCCTGAGGTGAGGTGGGGTTAGTGGGTGGGGGTTCCCCTGGGAGGGGAGACCTAGCGTGTGTGGGTACTGCCAGGGGGTAGCACCCAGAGCAAGGGGCACCGGGGTCCTGGGAGGGACACGGGAGCCTGAGTGCAGAGGACAGGCGGATCACTGACCTGCAGAGGGCGCTCCAGAGGCTGGAGAGCTAATTCCCTGGACGCCCAGCAGGAGGCGCCGCAGGGGTGAGTCCGGATACTCTTACACCTACAAAAGGTACTTGGGCTGCAGAGGGGCAGCCCAGA
>NW_027058408.1:0-2790 GCF_011386835.1 Chrysemys picta bellii | reverse complement strand
CCGAGCCCTGCGTAGGGGGCGGAGCTTGGCTGATCAAGGGGCCCATAAAAGCGGCCGCCCAGCCAGGCAGCGGTACAGCTGCGAGCAGCGGCGGCTAACAGGGGAGTTTGAGAGGGAGTTCTCATTCGAGGAGAAGGTACCTGTATTTGCATCTGTCCTTGTTGTTCTTGTTTGTAGGGGCCGGCAGGGGCTGGGGGCTGGGAAGGACGCCGAGCCCTGAGTAGGGGGCGGAGCTTGGCTGATCAAGGGGCCCATAAAAGCGGCCGCCCAGCCAGGCAGCGGTACAGCTGCGAGCAGCGGAAGCAAACAGGGGAGTTTGAGAGGGAGTTCTCATTGGAGGAGAAGGTACCTGTATTTGCATCTGTCCTTGTTGTTCTTGTTTGTAGGGGCCGGCAGGGGCTGGGGGCTGGGAGGGACGCCGAGCCCTGAGTAGGGGGCGGAGCTTGGCTGATCAAGGGGCCCATAAAAGCGGCCGCCCAGCCAGGCAGCGGTACAGCTGCGAGCAGCGGCGGCTAACAGGGGAGTTTGAGAGGGAGTTCTCATTGGAGGAGAAGGTACCTGTATTTGCATCTGTCCTTGTTGTTCTTGTTTGTAGGGGCCGGCAGGGGCTGGGGGCTGGGAAGGACGCCGAGCCCTGAGTAGGGGGCGGAGCTTGGCTGATCAAGGGGCCCATAAAAGCGGCCGCCCAGCCAGGCAGCGGTACAGCTGCGAGCAGCGGCAGCAAACAGGGGAGTTTGAGAGGGAGTTCTCATTGGAGGAGAAGGTACCTGTATTTGCATCTGTCCTTGTTGTTCTTGTTTGTAGGGGCCGGCAGGGGCTGGGGGCTGGGAGGGACGCCGAGCCCTGAGTAGGGGGCGGAGCTTGGCTGATCAAGGGGCCCATAAAAGCGGCCGCCCAGCCAGGCAGCGGTACAGCTGCGAGCAGCGGCGGCTAACAGGGGAGTTTGAGAGGGAGTTCTCATTGGAGGAGAAGGTACCTGTATTTGCATCTGTCCTTGTTGTTCTTGTTTGTAGGGGCCGGCAGGGGCTGGGGGCTGGGAAGGACGCCGAGCCCTGAGTAGGGGGCGGAGCTTGGCTGATCAAGGGGCCCATAAAAGCGGCCGCCCAGCCAGGCAGGGGTACAGCTGCGAGCAGCGGCGGCTAACAGGGGAGTTTGAGAGGGAGTTCTCATTGGAGGAGAAGGTACCTGTATTTGCATCTGTCTTTGTTGTTCTTGTTTGTAGGGGCCGGCAGGGGCTGGGGGCTGGGAAGGACGCCGAGCCCTGCGTAGGGGGCGGAGCTTGGCTGATCAAGGGGCCCATAAAAGCGGCCGCCCAGCCAGGCAGCGGTACAGCTGCGAGCAGCGGCGGCTAACAGGGGAGTTTGAGAGGGAGTTCTCATTCGAGGAGAAGGTACCTGTATTTGCATCTGTCCTTGTTGTTCTTGTTTGTAGGGGCCGGCAGGGGCTGGGGGCTGGGAAGGACGCCGAGCCCTGAGTAGGGGGCGGAGCTTGGCTGATCAAGGGGCCCATAAAAACGGCCGCCCAGCCAGGCAGCGGTACAGCTGCGAGCAGCGGCGGCTAACAGGGGAGTTTGAGAGGGAGTTCTCATTGGAGGAGAAGGTACCTGTATTTGCATCTGTCCTTGTTGTTCTTGTTTGTAGGGGCCGGCAGGGGCTGGGGGCTGGGAAGGACGCCGAGCCCTGAGTAGGGGGCGGAGCTTGGCTGATCAAGGGGCCCATAAAAGCGGCCGCCCAGCCAGGCAGCGGTACAGCTGCGAGCAGCGGAAGCAAACAGGGGAGTTTGAGAGGGAGTTCTCATTGGAGGAGAAGGTACCTGTATTTGCATCTGTCCTTGTTGTTCTTGTTTGTAGGGGCCGGCAGGGGCTGGGGGCTGGGAGGGACGCCGAGCCCTGAGTAGGGGGCGGAGCTTGGCTGATCAAGGGGCCCATAAAAGCGGCCGCCCAGCCAGGCAGCGGTACAGCTGCGAGCAGCAGCGGCTAACAGGGGAGTTTGAGAGGGAGTTCTCATTGGAGGAGAAGGTACCTGTATTTGCATCTGTCCTTGTTGTTCTTGTTTGTAGGGGCCGGCAGGGGCTGGGGGCTGGGAAGGACGCCGAGCCCTGAGTAGGGGGCGGAGCTTGGCTGATCAAGGGGCCCATAAAAGCGGCCGCCCAGCCAGGCAGCGGTACAGCTGCGAGCAGCGGCGGCTAACAGGGGAGTTTGAGAGGGAGTTCTCATTGGAGGAGAAGGTACCTGTATTTGCATCTGTCCTTGTTGTTCTTGTTTGTAGGGGCCGGCAGGGGCTGGGGGCTGGGAAGGACGCCGAGCCCTGAGTAGGGGGCGGAGCTTGGCTGATCAAGGGGCCCATAAAAGCGGCCGCCCAGCCAGGCAGCGGTACAGCTGCGAGCAGCGGAAGCAAACAGGGGAGTTTGAGAGGGAGTTCTCATTGGAGGAGAAGGTACCTGTATTTGCATCTGTCCTTGTTGTTCTTGTTTCTAGGGGCCGGCAGGGGCTGGGGGCTGGAAAGGACGCCGAGCCCTGAGTAGGGGGCGGAGCTTGGCTGATCAAGGGGCCCATAAAAGCGGCCGCCCAGCCAGGCAGCGGCTAACAGGGGAGTTTGAGAGGGAGTTCTCATTGGAGGAGAAGGTACCTGTATTTGCATCTGTCCTTGTTGCTCTTGTTTGTAGGGGCCGGCAGGGGCTGGGGGCTGGGAAGGACGTTGAGCCCTGAGTAGGAGGCGGAGCTTGGCTGATCAAGGGGCCCATAAAAGCGGCCGCCCAGCCAGGCAGCTTCTAACAGGGGAGTTTGAGAGG
>NW_027058407.1:0-2793 GCF_011386835.1 Chrysemys picta bellii | reverse complement strand
CCTGGAGCGCAGGGTCTCTCCTCTGACCCACACGGAGGGAGCCCTCATTGCTCAGTGTATAACAGGGGGGTCACTTAGCCTCCTGTACAACACGAGCAAGAGCCTTGTGTCCAGCAAGTATAAATGGGAGTGGTTCCCCCCCGGGCTTTGTCTGTGGGTCCGGAAGCCCAGGAGGGCACCGCCCCTCACTCCCAGGCTGGGGTGGCCGCATGGCCGGAGTGAGACTGCTGTCTAGCCCTGTCCACATGCGGGGCAGAGAGGGGGACACAGGGGCACACACCAAAGCTCCTCACCTATGATATAGGAGCAAAAGCCCCATGGACTCTCGTCCTCTGTTTTACAATTGTACTTCTTTTTTCTTTTTTTTTGTGTGTGTGTTTTTTCGTAATAGTTATATTTTTACCTTTTTAATATATTTTACGTGTATTTCCTTTTTGATTTTATTGTTGTTTATATATATTTTAAGTTTCATTTTATTTTATTTCCCCTTTTATGGTTTTTATGTATTTTACAATTCTTTTATTTTTCAGTTTTTATTATTTTACTTTTTATAAGTCTGTTAATATTTTTGTATTTTATTCATTATTACTATTTTAAATTTATTTTGCACTTTTTATAAATGTATTATTTTTTCTATTTTTTATTCTACTTTATGTGATTCGTATACTCTGTTGTCCAGTCATTTGGGCTCCTATCTTCTTTCACTCCAGTGAGGATCTTCAGCCTCTCCAACCCATCATGGTAGTCATGCGCCGCCCCAGCCGAGTCTCTTTGTCCCCTGACTCCAGCCAGACCCTCCACCACCACCATTCCGATTGGCGGTAATTCAGCGGCGGGTCCCTCAGTCCCTCTCGGAGCGCAGGACCTGCCACCGAATTACCACTGAAGAGTGGAATGGGTGCGATCGCGCTGCTGCGGCTTTTTTTTTGTTTGTTTTTTTGCCACTTGGGGCGGCAGAAAACCTGGAGCCGGCCCTGGAAGAGATTATCTCGTGTTTTTTCAAAGACACAAACTACAGCACTAGCTCCATAGGGAAATGTTATTAGGCGACAGTTACAGGCCGTTCCATCATCCTTGTTGCTCTGCATGAAATGTCTATTCGGGGCCTAGCGGGAAAAGGTTCTGCTCCCGCAGGTGAATTATTTGTGTCTTTATTCTCCAGACACTTATCAAGCCATTGGTTCTAATTTACAGCAACATTTGAAACCTGCAACTCCCACTGAAGTCAATGAGACCTCAGCCCCTTTGCAAATCAAGCCCACTCTGAACAATGATGAATGGAAAATGATCAAGGACCATACCAGGTCCAAGCACATCTCCTGACCTTGGCCACCTTCTCGAGCATAGGGCGGGCAGTATATTAGCTGTAACAAATAGTTACACTGTTGGAGTAATTAATTCCCTTAGTATTAATTAATTTTCCTCACTGCTCTGAGGCTTGGGATTGGCTCTGACAGAAGGGAAATACACTGCTCTGTACGAACAAGAAAGCGTAAAGCTGCAGGAGCTGAAAAAGAAAAGTCTTTGACATCATTTCTGACCATTGCCTGACCCTCCAGCAGCCCCACACTCTGGTGCCCCTGGTGCCCATTATACAGTATAGACACCCCCTTTAAAAAAACTTTTGTAGTGATAATCAAGATGGCCCATTTAAGACAGTTTGACAAGAGCGTGTGAGGATACTTAACATTGGGAAATAGATTCAATGTGTGTAATGGTGTGTAAAGTTTTTTTTCTCTTGCTGACAATAGCCCATCTTAATTAATTAGCCTCTTAGAGTTGGGAAGGGAACTCCCACCTTTTCATGTTCTCTGTATGTATATATCTCTCCTCACTATATGTTCCAATTTATGCATCTGATGAAGTGGGCTGTAGCCCATGAAAGCTTATGCTCAAATAAATTTGTTAGTCTCTAAGGTGCCACAAGTACTCCTGTTCTTTTTGCGGATACAGACTAACACGGCTGCTACTCTGAAACTAATTAGGCTTGTGTAACTGCCAGGGATTCATATCGTGGGGTATATACTAAGCTAACATGTATGTGTTCGCTAACAGGCCACTGCTGGTTGCTCTGATTACACTGGTCTACAATTTTTGAGAAGTCGTTTGCTTCAGAGATAAAATGTGCTATTTATTATGTATTTTGATGTGCTGAATTCAAATATGACCATTAAAACAACTGATTGGCTACTGTTTCTAAGATATTTAAGTTTTTACATTTTATGTCTATGTATATTGTGTAGATAGTAGAGTTTTAATCATAAATTGTAAACCTAGGTCTTTTCATGTGTTTATGGTTGCTTTACATGATAATATTTCACCTGTCCTGTTTATGTAACACTTTAAAATCAGCAAAAGGGTTATATAAATAAAATTTATTATGAAACAAAAGGCAAAAAACGTTTATGTACATAGTTTAGTCCTATTCAGTGTCTACTCGGCGCTTCTTGGCTTGTCTCTTGTATTCATTAAATGGAGCATCTCTTGTTACTGTCCAGCAATAGTCTGCAAGCATTAGTGGGCTCCATTTGCCCTGATAACGTTTCTCCATTGTTGCAATGTCCTGATGAATTCTCTCGCCGTGCTCGTCGCTCACTGCTCTGCAGTTCGGTGGAAAAAAATCTAGATGAGAGTGCAAAAAATATATCTTTAGTGACATGTTGCAACCGAGGCTTTTGTATGCCTTGAGGAGGTTTTCCACCAACAACCTGTAGTTGTCTGCCTTGTTGTTTCTGAGAAAATTTATTGCCACTAACTGGAAGGCTTTCCATGCCGTCTTTTTCTTGCCACGCA
>NW_027058406.1:0-2798 GCF_011386835.1 Chrysemys picta bellii | reverse complement strand
CTTATTTAAAAAAAGAAAAGAAAAGAATGAACGGTGACTTGATAGACGTGTATTAGCACCTTTACAGGGAGAAAATACTGAATACCAAAGGGCTCTTTTGCAGAGAAAGGCAGAACAAGAACCAGTGGCTTGGAGCTAAACCACACACATTCAAGTTATAACTAAGGCTATGTCGACATTACAGCTTATGTCAGTATAACTTATGTCGCTCAGGGGTGTGAATACCCCCCCTCCCCGAGTGACATAAGTTACATCGACATAAGTGCTGGTGTGGACAGTGCTATGTCCGTGGGAGAGCTTCTCCCACCAACACAGCGGCTGCTGCTTGTGGAGGTGGTTTTATTATGCTGACAGGAGAGCTCGACACAGAGGATCTCCACCAGCTGCACTGCAGCAGTGCAGCGGAGCCCCTACAGCACTGTATGTGTAAACATGCCCTAAGGCACAGTGTGTTAACAACGAGGGTGATTAACCACTGCAACAAACTACCCAGGAAGTCCTGGATGGATTCTCCATCTCCTGAGGTCTTGAAATCAAGCCTGGATCCCTTTCAGGAAGTTACTTTTATCAAACACTGCTGGACTCAGTAAAGGGATAACCTGAAATTCTCTGGCCTGTGTTATGCGGGAGATCAGACTAGATGATCTAATGGTCCTTTCTGACCTTGGAATCTATGAATGATGAACTGGGCAGTGGGAAATGTTGGGGCATTTTATCTCTGTCCTCCCTGAACTCCCACATCCGTGCCACCCAGGTCTGTCCCCCCACTAAAAGTGTCTGTACTGACTCTATTTCACTCCCTGCACTGTTCAAGCATTCTCTTCTCAACTCTCCATAAGGGGGAGGACTGGGATGGGAGAACCAGGCTGTACTGGACAGGCAGAGAGACCCGAGGTGATGGAGGGGCAGGGAAGGAACTAACATTAATTAATATAGAGAGAGTGAATGGGGATACATGTTGGAGAAGCTGTGGTGAAAGAGGTGATTTCATGCATATATGGTGGCCGTGGCCTGTCATTAGAGAATATCGGAATGTGATTCATAACCAAATATTTCAAATGATTAAATATTTTGCCAAATGATATTTGCTAATCCTCATGCAGCTTCCTCACAGACATGGTCACACTCAAAGAAATGAAGAGTCGTTCTCTCATCTGCCAGTAGCTGCTGAGTAGGCTACTGAGACTGGAGAAAGAAAATAATCCAAAATCAGCGGAATGGTTCCAAAACAATACGGGAGGAGGAGTTGTTATGGAAAAATTAATGCACAGATTACTTACCCAGCAAAACAGACAGTGGGCAAATAGATACTTAGAGATTTGGTTACGATGTATTCGTTACTCAGGCAAAGGGCAGTCACGGGCTAACAGCCACCACACTGCCCAATATTCTTGAATATTAACGTTTGTTAGAGATCACTGGTTTGATAAATATGCGTAAAGTCAGGACTTTCACTCAGTTTAATAAAATCCTCAGAAGCAGCCCATCCTGCATGGTTTAAAGAGGCTCCTTCTGTAATATGGTAACACCATACTAAATAGAGAGATCCAGTGATACAGTCATCAGATCATGTTTCTCTAAGCCAGTGGTTCTCAAACTTTTGTACTGGTGACCCCTTTAAAATAGCAAGCCTCTGAGTGCGACCCCCCCCCTATAAATTAAAAACACTTTTTATATATTTAACACCATTATAAATGCTGGATGCAAAGCAGAGTTTGGGGTGGAGGCTGACAGCTCGCGACCCCCCATGTAATAACCTTGCGACCCCCTGAGGGGTCCCAACCCCCAGTTTGAGAACCCCTGCTCTAAGCAAACCGATAGGCTCAACTTTGTAGTGATCCACAATGATTCTCTTGTTTACATGGCAATGATTTCTAAATTTGTTAAAACTTCCTACATAAATAGTCTTTTTTAAAAAAAGCCCTAAGTGGAGAAAGGGCTGGATCAGCTGGATGTCACACTCCAGCAGGGGTTTCTGAGCTTTCTCAGCAGTTAGTTTGTGGCCACATTCTTTACTTTCCCATGGAGGGGCAAATACGGCCGGATCAGTGTGAGCAACAGGCTGAGGTGAGCCGCAGCGCCAGGGACTGGGTTTGTGGCTTTAGTATCAGACAGTTCAAGTGCCACCCAAACATCTGCTCTCGGAGTTGAGTGCCAATGTCTGGCCTGCTCCCAGAGTCAGCGTCCAAACTCCTGGTGTCTCCTCTGGGACACGGCTGGGCAGAGGTCACAGAGCCCCACATGTCAAGCCAGTGGGATGTACAAGGCAGGGGGACAT
The DNA here is from genome assembly GCF_011386835.1 of Chrysemys picta bellii. NCBI lineage: Eukaryota > Metazoa > Chordata > Testudines > Emydidae > Chrysemys > Chrysemys picta. The sequence goes on along the minus strand of NW_027058406.1, from coordinate 520 downwards.
GCAGCGCCCAAGCACTTACTGCCAGCTGCTCCTGGTGCTTCTGATCCTCGTCCTTGAAGGATCGCTGCATGAACAGCTGCAGGGCTGCCTTCTCACAATTCCCATGTGTCTCAGACAGCACGGCCACCTCCGCCGGGAACTTGACCCGTTCCTCCATCTGGGCCACGTAGTAAGCCAGACCCTCCCTGATGGCAGCTTCATTCTCCTTGGTGGCCAGGGTGGTCACTGCATTCTCCAGGCAGGGCACCTTCCCACTGACGATGGTGTCCACGTAGCTCTGGGCTAACATGCCAAACACTGGGGAAGAGCAGAGCAAGGGAGGGCAGCATTAGGAAAATCCACACAGACTCCAGTGATGGCCAGTCCCCTGCTCTGGGCTGCCCTTGGGGTTCTTCTATTTTTGTTAGCTGAGTAGCTCACACAGACACATCACTGATAGAAGCTGATGCCATTTACTGCTATTGTTTATCTACAGTGTATAACCCCAAGGGGTGTGCAGGGCCCTTCACAGACCCAGAGC
>NW_027058405.1:0-2802 GCF_011386835.1 Chrysemys picta bellii | reverse complement strand
GTCTGCATTCTTCTTTTCAAAAATGTCTGCATAATCCCAATATTTTTCAGGGATATGGGGACTAAGGCTTGGAAGTGACCACTTCAGGCTAGCCACCACAAACTTGAGTTCCTCCATAGGTGCTTCCAAATGGCTGCAGGAGTCCAGGACCAGAGAGTTGGGTTTAGGTGGATGCAGGCAGAGCCTTTGGCAGTATTCAGAGAGAAGTTGATCCTCTTTTCTCACCAGGAGATGCAAAGCTTATGCTGCTTCAATGAGGCGATGTTGTGTATTGGGGGAAATATGGAGAATGTATCACATTGAACTGTAGCACTTCCCAATGGCCCTGAATTACAATCTCTAGCAGTACTGTTCCTGTATCATTAGCTCTGAAGACAGGAGGGGCCCATCTATTGTTTCTATGAGAAATGATGAAGGCTTTAAACAGAGGGGGATTTGTAGCGTTTGATCAGCTGTAGCATCTGTGAAGTTATCAGTAGCCTCAGAATTGATCAGAGTCCACTTGGAGGTAATCGGCTTGATCCCATCCGTGGCATGTAACTATTCATACTTGGAAGTGGGGGGAGGACTTGCTTGTCCTGGATAGAGTTTCTCGTGAGGGCCGGGGGGGAGGGGGTAGTTCCAGAGCACATTGTCCTGGTGGTGCCCACATGCTGCCTAGGCTCACTTATTTCCTGATTCCTTGTGGGTTGAGGTCCACAATGGGCAAGAGGAGAGGACATGTCTGGGTGCTGCACAATAAAACCAGCGGTTATTGTGCTTTTGCTGTTCCTTTTCTGCTAGGGTGAAGCATCAGTGGCCCAGATCAACCTGCATCATGGCTGGGCCCTGGAGTTTTCAGTGTAGCGTGTGGGCAAAGCGGTGGCAAGTTGCCCCCCCTCCTCCTTTTATTCACGCTGTTGTTGATGCGGAGAGAGAGCCAATGAATGCATCCAAGTGGGCTGTGGTCTCAGTGTGGGGTCACTCATCCTTTACTTCCTCACTAAGTCTGCAATGAAAATGATGCAGTTGAGCTGCCTCATTCCACTCAACATCAGCTGTGAGTTGCTGGAACTTCTCACTGTGTGAGGCAGCTGACCCTGGGCCTTGTTGTACCCTTCATAATGCAGCTTCTGCTGAGCGAGCATGAGGAGAGTTGTCAAAAATTGCAGAAAATGCTTGCAGGAAGGTGTCCCAGTCTGTTAGCACCGGGCTCACAGATCCATAGACTTTAAGGGCAGTCATGATCATCTAGTCTGCCCTATTGCAGACCACAGAATCTCACCCTCCAACACGCTGAGTTACCAAAGTCCTCAAATGATGATTTAGAGACTTCAAGTTACAGAGAATCCATCATTTATGCTGGTTTAAACCAGCAAGTGACCCGTGCCCCGTGCCACAGCCCTGACCCCCAGCTCCGAGCCCAGCCCCTCTGAGCCTGACCCCCCTGACTTCCCCCAACCCCATCCCCCCCACAGCCCCAACCCCCAGCTCCGAGCCCAGCCCCTGTGAGCCAGACACCCCCCGACCCCATCCCCCCCACAGCCCTGACCCTCAGCTCTGAGCCCAGCCCCTGTGAGCCGGGCACCCCCAAATCTAGAGCCCAGCTCCCCACTCAGCCCTGGGCAACAGCAGCACCACCCCCAGGCAGCGACCGCCCATTGGCACCAACCATCACCATCACCCAGCAACAGCGCATTATGTAATTGCAAATGTATACATACCATTAAGGCATTTAATGTGTTTAAATAATGTATTTAGTGTATTTTCAAATTATTACAAATTAATTTTTGAATGTATTTCACTGGTTATTTTTTACATTTCCCAAATACATGTTACTATAGTATTGGAACTTTTTTTTATGGAAGGGGCCCCTGAAATTGCTTTGCCCCAGGTCCCGTGAATCCTCTGGGCGGTCCTGGTCACACTGGGTCTGGAGGAGTCTGTGGGCGGTTTGGGGGAAGGAGTTCCATGGGTAAAGCCACAGGAAGGGGAGCAGACTGACTGTTTTTGTCCTACTCGGGCTGCCCACCTAGGGCATGTCCCAAGCAGAGAGTGCTCGTGGGCTGGGTATTCCGGCCAATGTGGGATCCAGGACCCATGTATCCATGAAGTTGCTGTTTCTGCTTGGAGGGAGGGAGGCATGTGGGGGGCCATGGGTCTCTGAAGGAAGGTGGAGCATGACAGAAAAAGTTTTGGAATCTCTGGGTTAGTGAATGTCCAGGATCCATTTTCTAATGACCTGATTTAGGGAGGACCTCAGGAAGAGCCTGGAGAGGGAACAGCACTGAGCCAGGGATTGGCTCCACAGCGTGATAAGGATCAGATCGGCACAGCATCTTTATTATTACCATGGGGGAAAGGGTAGTGTAACAGGGTAATTGTGTTGTAAACAATACAATTATAGCTATGGAGGATATTGTAGGCAGTAGGATGGGCTTAGCTTCACCTGAGGGCGGAAGCCACAAAATTTCCATGGCAACCATTTCCTCCCCCTCCCCCTCACTGTTTGTCCTTCTTCTTCTGTGCATTTGCATCATGCTGTATGGGCTGGAGTGGGAGGGGAAGGAGGGAGAATCTGCTCTGTTACCTCTGCATCCTAATTCAGGATCCTGGTAATGTTTGCCCTAATTTCCCCCCACTCCTATCAAGTGATACCTGAAAACATTTCATCCAGGAGAAATTCTGGATGGTCAGTCAGGTTCCAGGCAGAGCATAAAAACATGAGAATGGCCATACTGGGGTAGAACAAAGGTCCATCTAGCCCAGTATCCTGTCTTCCGACAGTGGCCAATGCCAGGTGCCCCAGAGGGAATGAACAGA
>NW_027058404.1:0-2804 GCF_011386835.1 Chrysemys picta bellii | reverse complement strand
ATTTCTGCTCCATCCCCAGACACGTTAACAGACTTTTCCAGTAGCTGTACTGGCCGCGAATGCCAGGGCAAATTAATCATTAAACACGCTTGCTTTTAAACCATGTCTAATATTTACAAAGGAACACTCACCAGAGGTCCCTTCTCTGCTTTCAGGGTCCAGGAACCCGCATTGGGTGGGGTCAGGAGTTACTGGCTCTAGGTCCAGGGTGAGAAATAGATCCTGGCTGTTGGGGAAACCGGTTTCTCCACTTTCTTGCTGTGAGCTATTTTCAACCTCCTCCTCCTCATCTTTCTTGTCCCCAAAACCCACTTCCGTGTTGCATCCTACTCCATTGACGGAGTCAAAAGACAGGGTTGGGGTACTAGCAGCTGCACCCCCTAGATGTAAACATCAGTGATTTCAGCTGTGTTACATGTAATAAGATTCTCAAATGACTCTAAATTACCTCTTTCATTACACCCTGGAGAGAAAAAACACCAAGGCTATCTACTACCCTTACAGAGCACAAACACACCACTTTCTACCACCACCCTCTCTCCCCTAATACAAGAGGAGGTGGGTTTGAAACCCATGTCCCCTGCTTAGCAAGTGCCATTAACTTGAGGGTGAGTCCCTCCATTGGGGTATGCCAGGTACAGTTCTGCTGCCCTCGGTTCACCTAACAAGGATAACAACGCTTTATTACTCCTGCTCCAATAACAAGGAGATTGGGGATTCAATACCAGCCACAAGTGATCATTTGGGCAAGCAATCCCATCATCCTGAGCACCTAGGCAGGATGGGTGTGTCCATGCAAACGAGATCAGCTTCTGAAGTCTTTTTCCTTAGCTCACCACTAGATGTCAGGGGAGAGCTCATTCAGACTCTGCTTATATCCACATCCTACTGCAGGTAGATGTGTACCCAGCGCTCATGCTGGTGCGCTTTGCACAGCAGTTCTCGTGGAGCGACACAGGTGGCCTCCATGTCACCGTGCTCCCAGCAGAGGGCATACAGGGCAGATCTGCCCTGATCCCCTCTCAGCCCCTTCCCACCCAGGTTTGGGTCTCCCTGCTGCTCTGTGAGGTTCGGTGCTGTCTGATCCAGCCAGTGGGGGCTGGCAGGAAACATGCAAACTAGGGTCTGCTCCTTGTGCTCATCATGTGTTTTCCTCCAGGTCACCAGCAGATGGCAGCAGATGGTCTGATGAATTTATAGCGAGCTGGGTATTTGGCAAAGGCTGGCCTGTGTCACTCCCAGGGGGGTGACTCTGCCAGGGGTCTGGGTTCAGGGGGAGTCCCAGGCAAAAAGTGGGGGCCCAGGCCTGGCCCAATGAAGGGGGCACTGCCAGAGAGACTGGGAGGCCTCACACACCCCGGAAAGCTGAGACACATGGACAGGGATGAGGGCGTCAGACGCATGGACAAAGACGGGAGGCCCCAGGATGTTCTGACACTTTATTGGTGTTAATCGTACGGGGTGTGTGGGGTGGACTCAGCAAAATTACAGGCCTTGCAAGAAGAAAGGTCCCCCAACCTCCACTATGGCATCCCCACATCGGTGCCCGCTGCCCCGCCATCCCCCCAGCCCTCCAATGGTGCCCCCTGCCCCGCCATCCTCCGATCCCTCTGATGGTGCCCCCCCATTGCCCATCCCTCTGACAGTGCCCCCTGCATCCTCTGCTCTCCCCTGTGCCCCCTGCCAAGTGGGTGCAATGACCACCCACCGGCTCATATCCTGTCCAGGCAGTTGTTGATGTTGATGTTGGGGTTGTTCCTGCTGCAGTCCCAGCAGCCGTTGTTGTCACAGCGCAGCAGGGGCACGTCAGGCAGCCGGTGCCAGGCCTGCAGCAGGCTTTTGGGATCCAGGTTCCGGTCCTGCCGGTAGATCTGCTGGAAGACGAAGGCCTTGTAGTTGTTGTCGATGGGGCGGAAGGTGTCGCTCACCATATCTATTATGTTGTAGGGCCTGTTCTCCTGCAGGCACGTCTCCATGCAGGGTGAGTTGAGGGGGAAGAAGATTAGGCAGCTGCTATTCTTGATATGCTGAACATTTGTATGCCCCTTCATGCTTCGGCCACCATTCCATAGGACATGCTTCCATGCTGATGATACTCGTTAAAAAAATAATGTGTTAATTATATCTGTGACTGAACTCCCTGGGGGGAGAATTGTATGTCCCCTGCTCTGTGTTACCCACATTCTGCCATATATTTCAAGTTATAGCGGTCCCGGATGATGACCCAGCACATGTTCATTTTAGGAACACTTTCACTGCAGATGTGAGATTTCTAAAGATAGCTACAGCACTCGACCCAAGGTTTAAGAATCTGAAGAGCTGTCCAAAATCTGAGAGGGACAAGGTGTGGAGCATGCTTTCGGAAGTCTTAAAAGAGCAACTCCAATGCGGAAACTGCAGAACCTGAACCACCAAAAAAGAAAATCAACCTTCTGCTGGTTGCATCTGACTCAGATGGTGAAAATGAACATGCATTGGTCCGCACTGCTTTGGATTGTTATTCAGCAGAACCCGTCATCAGCATGGAAGCATGTCCCCTGGAATGGTGGTTGAAGCATGAAGGGACATATGAATATTTAGCGTATCTGGCATGTAAATATCTTGCAACACCAGCTACAACAGTGCCATGAGAACGCCTGTTCTCACTTTCAGGTGACATTGTAAACAATAAGCAGGCAGCATTATTTCCTGCAAATGTAAACAAACTTCTTTCTCTGAGTGATTGGCTGAAGAAGAAGTAGGACTGAGCGGACTTGTAGGCTCTAAAATTTTACATTGTTTTATTTTCAAATTAAGTTTTTTTT
>NW_027058403.1:0-2806 GCF_011386835.1 Chrysemys picta bellii | reverse complement strand
GTTTGCTTGGTTGGGCCATTTCTTGGCTTTTTTGAGAAAAGGGGCGAATTTTCCACGGCCTCCGCCATCCCCTTACAGCCGCCCCTTCGCCACACCATGTTCCATCTGACCGGGATAGGTCCCAAATAAGATTTCACTTCAAATCTCAAAAAAGCCAAGTAGAAATCATTCTGTGGGAATTTACTGTGACTAAGAGAAACAGAAGTTCAACTCTTCTCAAGTGGTGGAGGGTCGGGGGGAGTCGCTAAGCCACAGGCACAGAAAGGCTCCCTAGCTTAAGCGTGAGAGGTATAAGACCTTACACCCTGGTTACCGGGCAGTCATTTTGCCGGGCGTGTCACAGTGACCTGTGGCTTAATTTGCATGGCAAAGGAGACCGAAAGCCTCCTTACAGGGTGGTCCTTAAGCCAGGGGCCTTCCAATGGGCCAGAGCGAAAAGCGCTGTAAAGGAGAGACCTCCGTTCCCTCGGAAGTGGGTGGTCTCGTTGCCCAGCGAGTGCCAACGGCCCAAGAGGAGTTAGAAAGGGGAGACCTGCACCCTTCTGACAGGGAGAGGTCAAAGGCCCGGGGCATTTTAAAGGCTAGGTCCTAAGGAGCTCAAACTCACAGAGACCTCAACCCGTTTTAAAGGGGGCTCGCTCCTCCTCAGCTATGGAAGGGACCCATAAAGCATTTTGGTTGGCAAGGAATGCACCGTGATCCTTGTTTACAGGGAGGTCCTTTTACCGGGCAGCTGAAGGGGGATTAAGCCTGTGAGGAGAAGTGTCGAACCCGATCCCTCGGTACAGGTGTGCGGTGTGTGCAGCCGTTGGCCGTGGCTTTTTCTTCCCTTTTCCTGCAGTTTCTTTGGTGCTTGTGTCGTCTTGTCCATTTTGTCCTTTGAGTTGCTAGAAAGAGAGAGGTGAAGCGGGTTAGCTGTGGCTCAGTAGAGAGCACGCGTACAAGGTAGATTCAGATTACATTGGCAAGGTACTCGGCCCTGCCGGAAATTACCCTAATTCCTACTTTTCGGCACCGATCTCTTTCAGAGCGCAGGAGAGCTTGCGGCAGAAGGCGGGTCCAGGTGGATGCAGCGGACGCGGGCTTTGACTTGGCTGAGTGCGTGAGTGAGGAGGGCACGGGACAGCTAGTAGGGCAAACCCTGAACCCTCTCAAGAGGCTGGTTTCTAGAACTATCTTCCAAATGGCAGTGTTACCTTGTGAAAGGCAGGGAAAGACCCACACCCTAGTTAGAGGGAGCTCACTTTGGACCTTGGCGTGAAGAGGGCGATGCAGAGAGGAGAAAAGGGAAAGCGATCTGAACCCTGATTACAGAGCAGTCACCTTTTCTTTAGTAAAAATACACCTCCTTTACACAATGAGGGTGGGGGAGTCCTGAATGTGAAAAGATCTGGAAATGAACAGGTAAGGGAGGGATCCTTCTGCGTGTCCCCTTTCCAATCAATCCTCCGTCCCTCAGCGACACCCTTCCCGACTTACCTCCTACCCCACCAAGAAAATGACAACTTTGTGCCCCCTACCTTTACCAGAAAAGACCCTTCTTACTTGTGACGCGGTCCTGTTAGTAAGGTTAGGTGCACCCACGTGCCGGCTCTGAATACCACCGCATCTACCTACAACATCTCAACATGAACACATTTCAGAAAGGACCGCCACCTCAATCTCTTCCAACGTAGCCCGAGGAATCTCCTCTCTTTATCACCAAAGAGACACAAGGCCGGGAATTCGGACACAACTAACGGAGCTGTCCGAATCCCTACAGTTGACGCTCGTCAGTCCGACAGTGTTCTTTCTTGTGCACAAGAAAACAAAGGGTGAAAGTTGTGGTTGGTTGAGCGGTGTAAATTGGGCAGGGCAAAAGGACTTGAGGAAGGATTACACGGAAGTGAGGGTCCAAAAGGAGCCCCCCACCTCCCCTGTTCATTTCCAGACTTTGTGACGTTTGCTTGGTTGGGCCATTTCTTGGCTTTTTTGAGAAAAGGGGCGAATTTTCCACGGCCTCCGCCATCCCCTTACAGCCGCCCCTTCGCCACACCATGTTCCATCTGACCGGGATAGGTCCCAAATAAGATTTCACTTCAAATCTCAAAAAAGCCAAGTAGAAATCATTCTGTGGGAATTTACTGTGACTAAGAGAAACAGAAGTTCAACTCTTCTCAAGTGGTGGAGGGTCGGGGGGAGTCGCTAAGCCACAGGCACAGAAAGGCTCCCCTAGCTTAAGCGTGAGAGGTATAAGACCTTACACCCTGGTTACAGGGCAGTCATTTTGCCGGGCGTGTCAAAGTGACCTGTGGCTTAATTTGCATGGCAAAGGAGACCGAAAGCCTCCTTACAGGGTGGTCCTTAAGCCAGGGGCCTTCCAATGGGCCAGAGCGAAAAGCGCTGTAAAGGAGAGACCTCCGTTCCCTCGGAAGTGGGTGGTCTCGTTGCCCAGCGAGTGCCAACGGCCCAAGAGGAGTTAGAAAGGGGAGACCTGCACCCTTCTGACAGGGAGAGGTCAACGGCCCTGGCCATTTTAAAGGCTAGGTCCTAAGGAGCTCAAACTCACAGAGACCTCAACCCGTTTTAAAGGGGGCTCGCTCCTCCTCAGCTATGGAAGGGACCCATAAAGCATTTTGGTTGGCAAGGAATGCACCGTGATCCTTGTTTACAGGGAGGTCCTTTTACCGGGCAGCTGAAGGGGGATTAAGCCTGTGAGGAGAAGTGTCGAACCCGATCCCTCGGTACAGGGATGCGGTGTGTGCGGTGTGTGCGGTGTGTGCAGCCGTTGGCCGTGGCTTTTTCTTCCCTTTTCCTGCAGTTTCTT
>NW_027058402.1:0-2807 GCF_011386835.1 Chrysemys picta bellii | reverse complement strand
GTTCCTCCACGGGTAAGAAGCAGGATTGAAGACAAGATGGAGATCAGGCATCTGCCTTTTATAGTCTCTTCCAGGTGCAAGGACAGCTCTTTGTCCTTACTGTGGAAAATTACAGCAAAATGGAGTTTGGAGTCACATGGGCAAGTCCCTGCATACTTTGCTGAGTCACAAGGTGTATCTGCCTTCTCTCAATGGGTCAGTTGTATAGCTGATGGTCCTTAATGGGCCATCAAGCAGGCTAGGCAGAACTGACACCAACTTGTCTGGGGTGTCTCCCAGAAGCATAGCATAAGTTTGAAATACAGACAGTATAAAGCCAATATTCATAACTTCAACTACAAAAATGAAACACACATATAGACAGCATAATCATAACCAACAAACCATAACCTCTCCATAGAGCCCTTACACGACAACCTTTATACAATATTTGCTGCAAATATATAACAGTGGTTGCAACAGTGATCTATATAGTTACAGATTATGTCAAGAACGTCACACCCCAAATGCAAAATTGATGCAGAAAGTGATGACAAACATCCCTGACTGCATCCCAAGAGCTCCCCATCCTGAGTTCTGTCTCACTACAGCTAGTCTTGGGTTACAAGCCGTACCAGTGTATAACAGAAATGGTTTATCAAAGTCATGTTCAATAACATGATTGAATCTCTTTACAAACTCAAGGGAAAACTTGGTTAGAACAATAGTGGATTGGATCTGCTCTTGCAGCATGGTTCCTGTATGTCTCATGTGATCTTGCCAAGAGCTAAAGAACATAGCTACTTTATTCATAAAAGCTCTGGCAAATGTTTGGAACCCAATTAACATCAAGCCAATGTAGATATTAATGTTGTTCGTAGTATAGGAATCTTGGCATTTAGCCGTGAAAGCAATATGGTAATGTGCCTTAGTTTCCCCTTTCATACAGCACATCAGGTCTGGAATGTCTTTTCCCCTGGGAAAAGTTCAAATGCTGTTTACAGGCATTAACTGTGAAACATTAGGATAACAAGGCCTTTGAACATAAAGTATGTTCTTATGTATTACTCTTAACATGTTCAAGGGATTTTCCAAAAGATTAGGCACATTGTACATTTTTACAGTTCTTGCTAATAGCAAGACATTAGTTACAAAAATTACCATTAGCAATAACAACAAATCAATTGCAAGTGTCCATTTACAATCATTTTTGTCATGCCACACCTTTGGCCCAATACCATTGGGTTTTTGGCATTTTAGGGTTAACCTGTGGCTTTCCTTTGCAAAATCAAGTTCTCTTTTTCCTCCTTGTCCTGAAGGATCAAACCCTGATTTTTTTTGCTTAACAGAATTCACTGGCTGATTGGGTGGGCTCTCTGTGCTAATAGCTATTAGCAAGTCTTTTTTCTCCCTGCCAGCCAGGTCATTTGCATCAACACAGACACTAGCTTTTAGATTCTCAGCTGCTACCAATTTCAAGGCTGGACACTCATTCTTCCCTTTAGCAGGATTGGGTTCTTTCCCCCCCCCCACACACACCTTTTGCCTAGAAGGTTGAAAACGGAAACTTCCTGCTTACAGGAATTCCTTTGCTGGCTAGGTGTGTTCACAAGTGCAGACCCTGACGCACAGACTGCTCACTCAGGGCTTGGCTACACTTGCGAGTTACAGCGTAATAAAGGAGCCTGGGCGCACTAGCTCACTCCCCGTCCACACTGGCATGGCACGTAGCGCGCTCTGACTCCGTGGCTACAGTGCTCCTGGTTCTCCACCTCGGCGAGAGGAATAACGTTTCCTGCGCCTTGGCTACAACGCCCGGGCGTCAGTGTGAACGAGGTGTTGCGTTACTGCGCTCTGATCGGCCCCCGGAACGTCCCATAATCCCCTTAAGTCAAGTGGCCACTCTTGTCACTGTTTTGAACTCCTGTAGGAATGCGGAAATGCCCTTTCAAAGCCCCATTTCTGACAGCCGGCATGCAAGCCGTTACTGTGCAATGCTGTGTGAGAGAGAGAGAGGCAGGGGAGAGGGGGGGTCTGCTGCTGTCTGAACTTACAAGACAGCATGCTGACGTGCTCAGCCCCCCAAAACCCCACTCTCTCTCTCCCCACATACACACAACACACTCCCTGTCACACTCCACCCCACCCCTCCCATTTGAAAAGCACGTTGCTGTCACTTGAATGCTGGGATAGCTGCCCATAATGCACCACTCCCAACGCTGCTGCAAGTGCCGCAAATGTGGCCACGCCAGTGCGATGTCAGCTGTCAGTGTGCTCTGCCATACTACCCCCCGCCCATTACCCCCACCCCCTTATGCCTGGCAACTCCCATGCCCAGTGCCCCTCTGGCCCGCAGAGCCCTATAACCAGCACCCCCCACTGCCTAGTGCCCCTCTCACAGCCCCCCCACAACTGCCCAGCACTCCATATTCCTGAGGGAATTCAGCACCAAAACATTAAAAATTCTGTGCACTATTTTAAAATTCTGCAAATGTTATTTGTCAATAAATAAACGTGGAAGCTGCAGCCTGGCAGGGGGAGCCCAGGCCACTGGCTGCATGGAGGTGGGAGATCACCCTGCAGCCTCCCCCCTCCCTTCCCAGGACAGGGACTCGACAGGGAGGCTGCACCCGACCCTGACACATTGTAAGGGATGGGCCTGCCCCAGAAACACCTTTGGGCACTGCCCCTCTGCGCCAGGTGCACCAGGTGTGGGAGGCAGGTTCAGCCCGGCAGGATCCAAGTGTGGAGGGGCTCAGTGTGGGGGGATCCAGGTGGGGCTAACAGGGCTCTGGGTGGAGCAGTCGGGGAGCAGGTGGCTCAGTGGG
>NW_027058401.1:0-2808 GCF_011386835.1 Chrysemys picta bellii | reverse complement strand
GGAGTGTGTGGGTGGGGGTGGGTGGAAGTTTGTGGTGGCAGTGGAGGTGAGTGTGTGAGTGTGGGTGGTGGTGGGTGGAAGTTTGTGGGTGCAGTGGACGTGAATGTGTGGGTGGGGGTGGGGATGGAAGTTTGTGGGGGGCAGTGGAGGTGAGTGTGAGTTGGGGGTGTGTGTGGGTGGAAGGTTGTGGTGTGCAGTGGAGGTCAGTGTGTGGGTGGGGGTGGGTGAAAGTTTGTGGAGGCAGTGGAGGTGAATGTGTGGGTGGGGGTGGGTGGAAGTTTGTGGAGGTGAGTGTGTGGGTGGGGGTAGGTGGAAGTTTGTGGGGGCAGTGGAGGTGAGTGTGTGGGCGGGGGTGGGAGTGGGTGGAAGTTTGTGGGGGCAGTGGAGGTGAGTGTGAGTTGGGGGTGTGTAAGTGGAAGGTTGTAGGGGGCTCTGTCCCCGCCCCCAGTCCCGCCCCTGCTCCGGCCCCGCCCTCAGCCCCGCCACTGGATCGCCCGCAGCCCCCTCCGCCCTGCCCCGGCCCCGCCCCCAGCCCCGCCCCTGCTCCGGCCCCGCCTCGCCCGGGGGCCTGGCCTCAGCCCTGATCGCTCTGCCCCACCCCCCCAGCCGACACTTGCCCCGCCCACTGCAACGCCCTTTCGCCTCCCCAGAGCCCCCGCCCCTGAAACTCCTCTACTCAGGGCGAGGCTGGAAGCGGAAGTGAGTGCACCGCTCATGACGCCATTAGGAGAAGGTCCAGAGGCGCCAGAGGGCGGGGCCGTTCCATGTGGCTCCTGCCAGCCCCGGTGCATTGTGGGATTCCTCCTCCCTCCCAGACGGTCTCTACTTTTCTCAGTCGCGTGTCGCCTTCGCGCCTCCGTGCACCACGAGCAGCCTGGCCCCGCCCCCCCGCCCGAGTCTGCGCCCGTGGGGCCCCCTCAGCCCCTCCCCCACCCGCTCCCTGCTCCCTAGAGCCCCGACATCCCCCTGAGCCCCCATCCCCTCCCCTCCCCCACCCGCTCCCTATAGCCCCGACACCCCCCTGAGCCCCCCATCCCCTCCCCTCCCCCACCCGCTACCTAGAGCCCCGACATCCCCCTCAGCCCCCATCCCCTCCCCTCCCCCACCCGCTCCCTAGAGCCCCGACACCCCCCTCAGCCCCCCATCCCCTCCCCTCCCCCACCCGCGCCCTAGAGCCCCGACACCCCCCTCAGCCCCCCATCCCCTCCCCTCCCCCACCTGCGCCCTAGAGCCCCGACATCCCCCTGAGCCCCCCTCCCCTCCCCCACCTGCGCCCTAGAGCCCCGACATCCCCCTGAGCCCCCATCCCCTCCCCTCCCCCACCCGCTCCCTAGAGCCCTGACACCCCCCTCAGCCCCCCTCCCCTCCCCTCCCCCACCCGCTCCCTAGAGCCCCGACACCCCCCTCAGCCCCCCATCCCCTCCCCTCCCCCACCCGCTCCCTAGAGCCCCGACACCCCCCTCAGCCCCCCATCCCCTCCCCCACCCCTTTCTGCTCCCTAGAGCCCCGACATCCCCCTCAACCCCCCATCCCCTCCCCTCCCCCACGTGCGCCCTAGAGCCCCGACATCCCCCTGAGCCCCCATCCCCTCCCCTCCCCCACGTGCGCCCTAGAGCCCCGACATCCCCCTGAGCCCCCATCCCCTCCCCTCCCCCACCCGCGCCCTAGACGCCCGACCTTCCCCTGAGCCCCCATCCCCTCCCATCCCCCACCTGCGCCCTAGAGCCCCGACATCCCCCTGAGCCCCCCATCCCCTCCCCCACCCGCTCCCTAGAGCCCTGACACCCCCCTCACCCACCATCCCCTCCCCTCCCCCACCCGCTCCCTAGAGCCCCGACACCCCCCTCAGCCCCCCATCCCCTCCCCCACCCCCTTTCTGCTCCCTAGAGCCCCGACATCCCCCTGAGCCCCCATCCCCTCCCCTCCCCCACCTGCGCCCTAGAGCCCCGACATCCCCCTGAGCCCCCATCCCCTCCCCCACCCGCGCCCTAGAGCCCCGACATCCCCCTGAGCCCCCATCCCCTCCCCTCCCCCATCTGCGCCCTAGAGCCCCGACATCCCCCTCAGCTCCCCATCCCCTCCCCCACCCCGCTCCCTAGAGCCCCGACACCCCCCTCACCCACCATCCCCTCCCCTCCCCCACCCGCTCCCTAGAGCCCCGACACCCCCCTCACCCCTCATCCTCTCCCCTCCCCCACCCGCTCCCTAGAGCCCCGACACCCCCCTCACCCCCCATCCCCTCCCCTCCCCCACCCACTCCCTAGAGCCCCGACATCCCCCTCAGCCCCAATCCCCTCCCCTCCCCCACCCACTCCCTAGAGCCCCGACATCCCCCTCAGCCCCAATCCCCTCCCCTCCCCCACCCGCTCCCTAGAGCCCCGACACCCCCCTCAGCCCCCATCCCCTCCCCTCCCCCACCCACTCCCTAGAGCCCCGACATCCCCCTCAGCCCCCCATCCCCCCCCCCTCCCCCACCCACTCCCTAGAGCCCCGACATCCCCCTCAGCCCCAATCCCCTCCCCTCCCCCACCCGCTCCCTAGAGCCCCGACACCCCCCCTCAGCCCCCATCCCCTCCCCTCCCCCACCCGCGCCCTAGAGCCCCCGACATCCCCCTCAGCCCCAATCCCCTCCCCCACCCCCTTTCTGCTCCCTAGAGCCCCGACATCCCCCTCAGCCCCCCCATCCCCTCCCCCACCCTCTCCCTTGAGCCCCGACATCCCCCTCACCTCCCCCATCCCCTCCCCCACCCCATGCGCCGAGCCCTGTGCCCCATCTACCCCCTCCCCCACTGCTCCCTAGAGCTGTGA
>NW_027058400.1:0-2809 GCF_011386835.1 Chrysemys picta bellii | reverse complement strand
TGTATCATTTTTGTTGCTCTTCTTTGTATTTTCTCTAGTTTCTCTATATTCTTCTGAAATTCTGTAGACCACAGCTACACAGTAATTCAGATGCAGTCACACTCAGGCTATTCAGAATAACACTCTAACTCCCCTAATATGTATTTGTATCTAGCTCTATCTTTCGCTAGCCAAGAGAGACTAGTGCTAGCTTGTATTTAGTTGATTTGCTGTCACTCTGTTTCTTGGACACACTACTTCCCTTACCTCTTATCTGTCTTCTTGTTTGTCTGTGTGCTCCTTATTTCTGTTCCCTAGGTGTCTGACTGCAGGCACTGACTCTCATCTCCGTGCAACCTCTCCACGTCACTTTGCCATTCAATTCTGCCCTATCTGACTGAGACTCTCACTTAGGCATTGTCAAAAACAGTTGAACCAAACTGATATCTTCTAGTAGTTCACAAATGCAAATATTACATAGGATGGCCCCTGATATTGACCTCTACAAAACACCCCCTCTGGATACATTTCCTGCCTTTTGGAAGATTTAACAATAGTGATTTCTCTCTGCTCCATATTCACCAGCCAGGACATTTTGAGGATGTGTGTTATGTTGGACATACATTGCTAAGAGCTGTTTTGCATTTCGTTTTTCAGGTGCTGGGCATCACTGTTACGAACAAGGTAAATTCTAAATAATCCGCTCTCAGGTCTTGCATTTTCTATACACAAGTTGCTTGTTTAAATTGCACAGAGCTTGATTTCCTTGCTACATCAAGCAGGAGTCCTGGTTGCTCTGGTGTAAGTGGACCTGGATTTATTTGATGAACGTGGGTTTTCTTTTCTTCTGAGGTGGGTGCAGAGCTGGGGTCCTCTGCCTTCTAGGGTCTGCGGACACCTCTCTTCTCTCCTGAGGCTAGATTTAATTCCTGATCTTTATCTTCTGGACTCTGGTTCTTCTCTCAGTTTCTCATCCACATTCCCTTGTTTCTCCTTCTGGATTATGTAGGATATGTACCTAAAACTAACTCTCATCCAGAATGTCACGGAGATTAGCTGTGCCATCTTGGAGACCAGAGACTCCCAGGAGTTCGAATTCTCTTACAAACAGGAGCTCCTTGGCTACATGCTGGTGAGTGATTAGGAGCTTTGAGGACTGAAGTACAAAGGAGTTTGTTGTAATGCAATAAGACTGGGTTTCCAGGGAGATGTTATTTTATCCATTGGCTGTGACTGTACTACTGCAGTCTCATGAGCTACCTGCATGGCACCCCGAATGCTGGGTCCACTCTGAGCTCGGCAGAGATGCTGACATATTGTGGGCTGTAACTGGAAGGAATGGCTTGTGTCTGGTGAATTATCTTTCTGTCCTCCGTATAGCCTGCAGATGGCCCTATGGTCCATTTCAGAGGCAGAGAGCCTGCTGAGTACGGTGTCTGTTTATTACAGGTGTGGCATATGGCCCTATTTCAGGGTGGGAGAGGAAGACCTCTCTGCCTTTCAAATCCATTTCCCATTTTTATGTCCCTATTAATGCATTTCAGGACTTCATTAAAAAGGAACCACTGGATTCCCTGGCATCTCCAGTTCGCTACAAGGCAATTCTTGCCATTGAACATCTGAGGTAGGCTATTTTCTGCCACATTTCCTGGCACTGTGATGACTTCTTATTTGTTAATTCAGGAGTGTCAGGTTGGGAGCAGTCTGATGCCTGCAGGATTTGGCTCACATGCTGCTCACCAGCAGAACTTTCATTCTTGAGGGTTTGAATGTGTCCATTTGGAGGTTTGTGCTTGAAAGACACAAGACTGGAGGTTGTGGGGCATGCAGTACAATGGAGGAGAGTTCAGATGGGGAGGGAGGTGTCTGGCTAGCTGGCAGGGGGAAGGAAGCTTGTGGGTTTCTCTAAAAAGGGGACTTGAAGCTTTAGCTTTACTTCTAGATGAGCCAATACTTAATAGAGGTGCAAAGAGGTGCTCAGCTGCAAAGTGAAGGGTTGTTTGTATTTGGGGTTCTAGACTGGGGCAATCTCTAGCCATTGGACCCACTCTTTTACTTGGAGGTGGTACTGAGTCTAATGCATGACTTTTCTCTCTTTCTTCTGCCAGCAAACTCAAACCATCTTTGACCTTGGAGGAAAACCGTGAGCTCATAGATCAGTGTTTCAAAAGTTTATTTCCCCTTCCTCCCTTGGAGAAGACGAAAGAGGAAGGCGAGACAGCAAAGGATGCTCTGCATATACAGGTACGTGACAACAATTCTCCTCTGGCACCATCCACTGTATTTCTGCCCAGCAGGCACTGGGTGATGGCAGTCACACATGGCCTCCCTGGCAAGGTTATGGTTAGCTTCACCCGGCCCTCACACACAAATGATATGCGCTGAGCCTCACTCCTTCTCTTCTGGTTTCAGTCACTGTACATGAGGTCCATGGAAGCCCTTGGCAAGCTAATGAAGACTTTGCTGGAGGAAGAACCAACCGCAGACTGGTTCCAGGAAATGTTTGATGTGAGTAGACCATTGAACTGCGGTGGAGATTGTTTGTTTCTTGTGTTACAGCAGGGAAGAGTCAGAGATTTAGGGGGTCAAGCTTCAGTTGTGGAGGAATTTTCGACAACGGAGTTAATTTTAGGGAGAAAGCACTACATTCTTCCTTGTGATAAGTGTGCATTTGCCCCATTGAAATCCACGGAAGCTATGCCATTTTATGCCAGGGCTGGATTGGGATCGAGTTCTTACAATGGAGTTGACACTACTTGGACCGGCAAGAAAATCACCCTGCAGTAGCCAAATCCAAGAGAACCAGTTGAAACTGATCATTTCTTCGAAG
>NW_027058399.1:0-2809 GCF_011386835.1 Chrysemys picta bellii | reverse complement strand
CTACATGTCCATCAAAATGACTAGATGTCCTGATGTGTAATAAAAACGCTTTGAGTAATAAAAATCAACCTAGGCTACTTTACAGGGCCTCATCCTGCCCAGTATTATAGTTGCCTCTCTCCTCTTCCAATTTTGGGTAGCAGGAGTGAGTAGTATAAGGGCCCTACTGTCAATCAAACATTAACCCCACACCTTGACCCAATAATCCCTGCCCACCGGTCATTGGAAGTCCCACCCCATGGGGGTATTACTTCTGGGGTCAAGGCGGACACATGACCGGAAGCAAGGTGTGTTATGTGACCCCTCTAAGAACTCCTCTCACTGTCCTCTACCAATCAGGATGGGTTTTGCCCTTGATAGGAATGCCCTGAGAGAAGATTTGACCAATCAGGGGGAGTTCCTAGGTTTGTGTGACCCCTCTAAGAACTCCTACCACCACCCTCTACCAATCAGGACGGGTTTCAGCCGCTGGGGACTACCCCGAGAGGAGATTTGACCAATTGGGGGGAATTCTGGGGTGGGGTCACCAGTCCGGAAGTGGTTCATGTGACCCCTCTAAGAACTCCTCCCAACATTCTCTACCAATCGCGATGGGTTTCAGCTGCAGAGGATTGCCCCAAAAGGAGATTTGGCCAAAATAGGGCAGGTTCTGGGATGGGGTGAACCACCCAGAAGAGGGTCGTGTGCCCCCTCTAAGAACTCGTTCCAATGCCCTCTGCCAATCAGAATGCAGCACCATCACCCCATAAGTCCCGGCGCTGGGCAGAGGAGGCCATCTCTTACCAAGAAGACGTGTTTTAGAAATTATGGCAAGGCTGAGAGGAAACATGGGAGTCCTTTACCACCCCCGTGAGAACTTCGGACTTTGTTTTAGCTCTGAGGACCTTTGGACTTGTGTGGAGAAAGCGCTACAGCAGCGACAATTCCGAAGAGGATGAGGGAGCAGCCGAGGGGATTCCTTTGGCCCAGCCATTGATGGATATGCCAGAAGCCGAACCCGAAGCCCAACCGCTCATGAGACACCCCGATGAGCATAGTGGCCTCTCGTCGTCCATCACCCTGAAGGAGGAAAGTGATCATGGCTTTGGGGAATCACCGGTGGACAAGGTGAATGGAAAAGATGTCGCTCAGGTAAATGAATGATTAAGAAGTGACAGTCGATTATAGGTGTAATGGGGTTAGGAACCTGGGGTTGTGTAAATCTAAAAACAAGCAGTGGGAACTTACACTTGTTTCTTGTCCAAAAAATCTCTCGACAGCTCGATGATGCCTTTCTAGAGGACCGGAGGCCCTGGTCAGCATTGCATCAAGAAGCAAAGATGAACCCCGAGGATGATGGCTATGAGGAGTTTAGGAGGCGGCTTGGGATAGAACTCACTGAGCCAGTGCCACGTCGTGAGCGTGAAAAAGTTATGCGGACTATTGTACGCGTTGCTGTTTATGCCATTCTTAATCACTGTCTTAGGGAAAAGCTTTTTGAAGCTTGTGAGGGCTGTGTCATAGATGCGCCAGCCCAACGGCACCATGACTGTGTGACTTGGACTTCAATGAATGTAAACTGCAAACTCCGGGGCCTGTGTGCTGAGCTGTGTTTGGAAAGCTTATTGAACACTATTATTGCCATAGGTTATGCTATGCAATGTCTGTGCCTAACCCAAGAACAGTTAGCGCAAGGGGTGACCTTGATAAATGCTGTGCAATTCAGTGGAGACCCTGGCCACATTTTAAAGAAAATGCCCAAACTGGAAGATGCCTGCTTACAGCGTTATATTGACCGTCTGGGCCGCAGTAAAAGTGACAGAGTCCTGCTTAAGAAAAAGACTATTTGTAAGAAATCTAAAAGGATTAAGTTAGAGAATGGTGAGGGGACAAACAGGCAATATCAAACTTGGTAGCTGTAAATTTAAAAAAATCTATTGAAAAGGGCTTTGTGACTATCTGTGTTTCTGTTAGAAGGTCTCTGGCCCTTAAGTGAGCTAAAAGTTTTGATGGAACATCTTGGTTTGTTTTCAAGGAGCTGTATGTCTTTTCAATTTAAAGAAAATGGTTTGTGAGAACCTAGCTCTTGTGTCTTTGTGTAAAAGAGACCCATTTACAGCCAAAAGCTGAAATGTATGTTGTGGGAAGGGAAAAAATCCTAAAAATGTGTTCCTGAAGTTCTTTTCCACAACTCACCACCAGATGTCAGGGCAGAGCTCATCCTGACTCTGCTTACACCAGTCAAACAAACATGGTTCAGACATGTGTTTGAGTACAATAGAGTTGACTCATCCTGTTGAACTGAATAGTTTTAATCACACCCCCACTGAATAGCGAAGGTAATTATGATTACATACCCATGTTGCCATAGGGATAAATTTGATTGGGGTGCACCCATAGTAAGGGAGGTGGGTGGGCAAGTTCTGATTAATATGAAATGAAATAAAACCTCAGGAATTCGCAGATGCTATTGGACAGTTTAAATATAACCCCTGGAGTTGGTAGAGCGCTATTAGACAGTTAAAATGTCCGAGGAGTTGGCAGAACTCTATTGGACAGTTTAAATATGACCCCAGGAGTTGTTTGAATGCTATGGGTCACTCTTTCTAGCAATTCAATGCCATTAAACGTTTAAAATAATATATTTACCAAAAACCAAAAACAACAAAACAACCCACACACAAGCGTCTAACCCAAAACTGAAATGTTTCAAGGGTTCACACACCTTCACCATGCTTTAGAACAAGCATTTGCTCTAAAGACAATCAAACATTTAAAAGCTCTGGGTGCTTATTATGGTTGTGATACAACCATTTTATTTCAAACCCCC
>NW_027058398.1:0-2809 GCF_011386835.1 Chrysemys picta bellii | reverse complement strand
CCGGTTTTCGAGCAGAACACCCGCTCGAAAAGGGACCCTGGCGGCTCCGGTCAGCACTGCTGCCTGGGCTGTCAAAAGTCTGGTTGGCGTGGGGCTGGCAGGCTCCCTACCTGGCTCCGCGCATCTCCCCGCAAGCAGCGACATGTCCCTCGGCTCCTAGATGGAGGGACGGCCGCACCCCATGCACAGCCCCCACCCCGAGCGCTGGTTCCGCATCTCCCATTGCCTGGGTGGAGACAGCGTGCAGAGCTGCCTGACTGCACCTCTGCCTAGGAGCCAAGGGACATGTTGTCTTTTCCCTGAAACCGGCTGAGGTAAACACCACCTGGAGCCCGCACTCCAAAACCCCTCCTGCACCCCAACCCCCTGACCCAGCTCTGAGCCCCCTCCTGCACCCAAGCTTGGGGATTGGTCCTGCTTTGAGCAGGGGGTTGCACTAGATGACCTCCTGAGGTCTCTTCCAACCCTGATATTCTATGACTCTATGATTCCTCCCAGAGTCTGCACCCCCCCAACACCCCAACACCCTACCCCAGCCCTGAGCCTCCCCTGCACCCCAAGCCCCTCATCCCCAGCCCCACCCCAGAGCCCGCACCCCTAGCCGGAGCCTTCACCTCCCCCCACCGCATTCCAACTGCCTGTCCCAGCACTGAACCCCTTCCCCCACCCGTCATCCCCAGCCCCACCCCAGAGCCCACTGTGACGAACTGGGACTGTTCTTACTGTGGTGTGTGAATGCTGACAGGGGAGTGTGGCTAGGATAGTCTGCATTGGGGGATGGGAGTCTGCCCGAAGGCGAATACCTAAGCGTGTAACATGAGAACCCAGAAAGGGGTTGGAGGCCAGGTGACACCTTGGCCCGGGAAACTGAACAAAGGATGTGGGAGGGGTCGCTGAAGGCAGAGTCTTGGAAGCTGGGTGGTGAGATGGCTGGGGGGCAGAGATTGCTCTGACCTCCCAAGGGGGGGCTGGGATGCCCTGGGACCCCGAGATGGACCTAACTGAGGGGGGCCCTGTTGTCTGTGCCTGCAAGACCTGTCTTGGACTGTATTCCTGTCATCCAAATAAACCTTCTGCTTTACTGGCTGGCTGAGAGTCATGGTGAATCGCGGGAAGCCGGGGGTGCAGGGCCCTGAGTTCCCCAATACTCCGTGACAACTGGTGGCAGCGGCGGGATCTACTGCACCCCATGGACGGCGCTTCCTGCAGTAAGTGACTGGGGAGCAGTAAAACGAAGGGGGATTGACGGGGACCAGGCGTGCTGAAGAGTGAGAGAGAGACGGTTATTACCCCTGGGAGTGTGTGACCAGCGAGAAGGACTTTTGCAGTAACAGGGTCCCCCGGGGGGATCGCAGCGAGTGGTCCCAGGGGCGGAGGAGTCTGCAGCTCGACCCTGGCAGAGAGGTGGTGACCTCGAGAAGGGCTGGCACACTAGGGGTCCCCCTGGGAACTGTGGGGAGCTGTGAGCACACAGGCCGGTGAGTGGCCAGCAGGAAGATGTATGCCAAGCGGCTTAAGAGCGACCTGGTGGAGCTGTGCAAGCAGAGGGGGCTGCGCAGTGGGAGGCTCACCAAAGAACAGCTCATTGCCCGGCTGGAGGCGGAAGATCGCGCGAATGAACTGATCCCTGTGTCTCAGGGAAGCAGCCTGGCAAATGCAGTGCAGGCACCAGTGTCTGTCCCAGCTGGGAGTGGTCAGCCGGCTGCTGAGGGCTTCCCGAGACCCCTCCTTCCTATGCCTAGGGGAAGGGTGGGGAGGAGCCCAGCAAATACCGAGGGCGCCGTGACCCCCCCGGCCAGCAGGGGATCCTCCCAGTGAAGCTCGCCGGCCAGCAGAGGATCCTCCCGGCGACGTTCGGCATCCGTGGAGCGGAATTGGCTGGAATGGGAGAAAGAGCTGAAACGGAGAGAGCTGGAGGATCGTAAACAACAGAGACAGCATGAAGAGAGACAGCATCAGCATGAAGAGAGACAGCGTCAGCATGAACGGGAGGAGAAAGAGAGACAGAGACAGCATGAACTGGAACTGGCGAGATTGAAGGGCAGCGAACCCCCGGCTGCGGTAAGTGAGGGGGGACCCAGGACTGCACGGAGCTTTGATAAGTGCATCCTGGCCCCACGCAAGGAGGGGGAGGACATGGATGACTTCCTGGAGGCCTTTGAGACGGCCTGCAAGCTGCACCGGGTTGATCCCGCGGACAGACTCCGGGTCCTTACCCCCTTACTGGACCCCAAAGCCGTGGCATTGTACCGCCAACTGGAAGAGGCAGAGAAAGGGGACTACGAACTATTCAAAAAGGCCCTGCTACGTGAGTTTGGGCTGACTCCTGAGATGTACCGGGAAAGGTTCCGGAGTCAGGATAAAACCCCTGAGATCTCATATCTGCAACTAGCCGTCCGCATGGAAGGATACGCCAGCAAGTGGGCTGATGGGGCCCAGACAAAGGAGGACCTGGTCAAACTGCTGGTACTGGAGCAACTGTATGAGCGGTGCCCATCTGACCTGAGGCTGTGGTTGGTGGACAGAAAGCCAGAGAACCCGCGACATGCAGGCCGGCTGGCCGATGAGTTTGTAAAGAGCCGGGTCAGGAGATAAAAGGGAGGAGTCCCAAAGGAACAGTCCCACCACAACGCAAAGAGAAAGTCACCATGGGACCTCCCCGTGGGAAAATACAGAAAAACCCCATCAGAGGGAAACATCCGGCGTCAGGACCATCCGACCCACTCAAGGGGACCCATGGGACATGGGCTGCTACCACTGTGGCCAAAAAGGCCACATACGGGCCCAGTGCCCCAGGCTCAGGGACAGA
>NW_027058397.1:0-2812 GCF_011386835.1 Chrysemys picta bellii | reverse complement strand
GAGACTGCACCCTAGGTACTAGCCCTGAGAGCCCTGACCCTTGATTGGATTGCCCCAGGGACCCAAACAAGCCCCACTATTGCTCACTTTCCTGCCAGCCCTAGTAAAATATCCTTTCTCTGAACCATGAGTCTGAGTGGTTATTGGGACCTACCACAGCTAGTGCCTGCTGAAACACCTACAGTACTTGACTCCAAAGCGTGGGACACCTGACACGCTACTGGCACCTGACGGGTTTTTGTGTGCTCCATTACTGAGCAGTCCCAATGATCTGCAATAATAATTTGCTTCACGTGAACTCGCTTTGGCAATGGATCCCAAAGCACCGAACAGCTGAGAGGCCAATAGCGCGGACCAATAATCTGGGCCACACGAGCCTGTCTCAGACAATTTGATTGTGTTTAGTAATCCAAAGGCCAGATTCTGATCACCTATCTCTGGACTTAAACATTCAGTGAGATCAGTTTCTGGGCTACTCTCTTCACATCCAGGTCTTCAGCTCAATTCTTCAAGATGCTAAGACCTGATCCAGGAAAGCACCCGACTGCATTTAACTGGAAGCAATTGACTAATCTTGTTGACTTCAGTGGGGACTACTCCTATGCATAAAGTTACAAACACATGCGTAAGTGCTTTGCCGGATCAGAGACCCAGTACTTCGGAGACTCTAGGCCTTTGTCCACTAGGCCAATGATGCAGTGTTACAGCTGTAAAGACTTCAGGGGAATTTGGAAAAAAATGGAAACATGATCTCAGGTTTTGGTGAACGCTTGTTTTAAACAAAGCCCTAAATTGGGGGGAATTGTGACCTGACCCTGTCCTTTCCACTGAGAGTATTCAGGTCATACAGCTAATTTTCCTACTGAAGTCCTACATAAAAGTTGGGTTACTGTCTTTTTATGTGGTTGCAGAGGCAGGTTTGCGGTCCAGATCTTCAACTGGTGTAAAAAGCCGTCGCTCCATCATAGAATCATAGAATATCAAAGTGGAAGGGACCTCAAGAGGTCATCTAGTCCAACCCCCTGCTCAAAGCTTGGCTTCAATGGAGTTATGCTGTCTTACACTAGTTCCAAATTTGATCTGATGCACCGTGTGAATAATAGGTGGGAAAAGTTAAGAGAAAGATGAGACAAGAACTAACTGGAGCTAATAAGCAGAAAGAATGAGGTAGTGAGTTAATGATCTAATGAGTTGAGGTTCTCTGCTACAAACAGGAAAATATATTGTTCAGGTGTGTGATTACCTTTAGCTACCTTAGGCAGATAGCCTTAGCTTGGGTCTTGACATTTCCCAAAACATCTTACTTCACAATTGGTTCAAGTGTCTCAACATCTATATGAGGACCTGGAATTAGACTCTTTTCTGCATTTTTTGTCAGTGATTTAGAACACAGGAACCTATTTTTTTTCAGAGAGCAGATCTCTACCCAGATGACTTGGTAAGTGAGTTCCATTGCATTATTTTCTTTATGTTACTATTCATGACATGATAACAATAATCTTTAAGAGTTAGTCTGTGATCTGCTATTTTAAAAGGGATATTGAAATATTGGAAAGGGTACAAGAAAAGATCTATAAAAGTGATCCTAGGGCTGGAGAAAATACTTTATAGTAAGAGATTTTAAAAGCTCAATCTGTTAGTTTATCAAAAAGAAGACTGACAATGATTTGATACAGTGTATGGGTACCTTCACAAGGACAAAATACTGGGTAGTAAAGGGCTCTTTAAGATAGCTGAGAAAGACATAACAAGACACAATGGCCAGAAACTGTGCCACACACATTCAAATTGGAAATAAGGCACAATTTTTAACAATGAGGGCAATTAAAAATTGGAACAAACTATCAAGGGAAGTGGTGGATTCTCTATCACTTGAAGTCTTCAGCTCAAGACTAGATGTCTTGTGGAAGATAAGTCAAACAAATTATCTGGCTCAATACATGGGTAACTGGCTGAATTTTAATTGTCTGTGATACAATGAAGATGACTACATGGTCTCTTCTGGCCTTAAACTGTATGAAATACATTGCATAGTATCCTATACTGCAAGTAGTCCCAGGGAAACCATTGGGACAACTTGTCAAGCCAGGTAATATTCAGTGTGAGTAAGAGTTTCACAACCATTAGCTAATGAGGATTAGGAGAAACTTCTCCTATGGACAGGTTATTTCACAGTTGTTCATACTGCTGTTTCTCAGATTTTCCTCTGAAGCATCTGCTAATGTCCACTGTCAGAAGTGAGATACTGCAGTAGCTGGACCACTAACTAATCTGTTATGGCAATTTCAAAACTATTCAGTCTCATTTCTCTTTATTGCATGTGAGGGACTTTTGAATGCTCTCCCTCTTAACTTCTGCCAAAGTACAATGATGGCATTCTTCCAGATGAAGCTAAAGCCTTTGGTGTTTGTTTTTTTCTTGTCTTTGTTAAGGCTCCACTCCATCCTATAGCCCTATCGTCTGGGATCATGCATAGGATGATGATCTGGAGGATGGTGTGGACTGCACTCTCAGCAAGTTTGCAGATGACACTAAACTAGGAGGCGTGGTAGATACACTAGAGGGTAGGGATCGGATACAGAGGGACCTAGACAAATTAGAAGATTGGGCCGAAAAAAACCTGATGAGGTTCAACAAGGACAAGTGCAGAGTCCTGCACTTAGGACGGAAGAATCCCATGCACTGCTACAGACTAGGGACCGAATGGCTAGGTAGCAGTTCTGCAGAAAAGGACCTAGGGGTCACAGTGGACGAGAAGCTGGATATGAGTCAACAGTGTGCTCTTGTTGCCAAGAAGGCTAACGGCATTTTG
>NW_027058396.1:0-2813 GCF_011386835.1 Chrysemys picta bellii | reverse complement strand
GAACAATCAACAGTTTCTTCCTTTAGACGATACAAGGATGAAAAGAGTGAGCATTCATAGTATAAGCGACCAGATAGCTATGTCTCAAATTAATGTCAAATCTTTTGTCATCTCACTTAATTGTTGTAATGAGCAACTTATTAGAATTCCCATATAATGCCTACAATTTGTTAACACACATTGCACCTCCAAATTAGAAACAAAATAAAGTTCAGTTTCCAGTATAATTCATATTTGTAAATACTCAGTTAAGTAAATCATGTCATGCATGCTCTCAAAAAATGTTTCAACTGCTCAATATATAGTACATGCTTTTATATAACGGTACAGTCACCTCCGGGCATTTACACAAGAGCAATGGCGATACTATTTTCAAAACTAGTTTTATTTCTGTAGAGTATGTTTAAATACATTCTATAATGTCAATGAATGATTACTAAGATTCCAGTAAACCCAGGATTTCTACATGTAAAATCATGTATATTGCTCCACTAGTGCAACTGGACAACTTGTAGAATGAACATCAATGCAATATTGATAAAGATTTATTTATTTAGCCAGGGTGGTGGGTAGTAATCTCATATTGCTATTATTGTTGTAACAAAATTAATGTCAATTACACTCAGGAGGCTCACACTTTGGTCTGGGTCTACACCTTAAATCTGGGTTGCCATAACAATGTCGTACAATGTGTGAAAAATCCACATCCCTGACCAATTTAGCTATGCCAACCTAACATCAGTGTAGACGCAACTAGGTTGACAGAAGAATGCTTCCCTCAAACTAGCAACCATTGATCGGGGAGATGGAGTTCCTATACTGACGGAAAAACCCTTCCATCCATATAGGCTGCATTCTACACTATGGGATGGTGGCACAACTACAGTGCTGTAGCTATGCTGGTACAATCTCTGTAGTGTAGAAATGGTCATGCTGTTTTCTCTCACATACACACTTTTATTCCCCCTTCTCTGTTCAAGAACATTTGCTTCACTGAGAAATGTGTGTGTCAACTATTAAATTACTTGCTCCTAGATGAAGGCGGAATTATGAAATGCTGTCACAGAGGAGGAAGGACAGATTGTAGGAAGGGGCTAGATATAGAGAATTGTGGTTATTTACAAGCTGCTTTTTGAAGCCCATCTTCTTCATCCCTCACATAGAAAAAAGCCTCAGAATACTAGGAATATACCCACCCCCTACTTACAGCTTCTCCATGAGAATACTGAAAAGCAGAGAGACAGCCTTGTTGAGTCTAGTTTCTCCCTCCATCCCCAAAATGTCTAGTGTTGTCTTGTTTTGAAACTGAACCTTGTTACTAGCCTACTATAAAATGTCTGGAGAATGAAAACAGACAATATATTTGGGAAAAAAAAAATCCCACCACATTTCTTTTTAAGCTGCCGTGTTTTCTTGCTCTGCGTGTACTTTTTAAGGCTTTCACAAACAAGCTTTATGTAATTTATGCAAATTTTAAAAGTTGTCCCAATCACAAAACCAGTCCATCCTATTAAAGGGGAGCACAGTTGATGCTATTTTTCCAGCCAATTTAGTAAACAAGGAAGAACTTGTTATGTTGTTTGCCACTCCTCTTATATTA
Source organism: Chrysemys picta bellii (assembly GCF_011386835.1). Classification (NCBI taxonomy): domain Eukaryota; kingdom Metazoa; phylum Chordata; order Testudines; family Emydidae; genus Chrysemys; species Chrysemys picta. Next base: position 1,213 of record NW_027058396.1, on the reverse strand, counting down.
TCTGTTAATTTCTCTCTTCTGAAGACTACAGTTCAAAGGCCTAGCAGATCACTAGTTAAGTACTAACTATTATGTTGTTCACGGAAAGGTGAGGGATCCAGGGCATGGGAAATTCATTTTCAAACACACTTGGTCTCTGCCACTTACAAGCACCAGGTTCTAAAGGTCAAAAGACTGTAAGCCTCTGGTACTCTCGAGCACACAGACCAAAGCAGGAATTTTAGAAGTTCTTTTTGCTATTGCATAGACACTTAGCTCAAAGCAATCTGAAGTCTAGACAGATAGCAGTGCTTAATTAGTATGATTAAAAAGCTTGAAAAAGTCATTAGATTGCTTAATGAATAAGTTGTTTAAGACCATTTAGTTTTGACCTGCACAGACTATTTAAATTTTGTCAAGCATTTAATTATGAACTGCCTTTTTTTTTTTTTTTTTTTTTTTTGCACTATGGTCTCTGCATGTTATCCCACTGCCTGAAGCTCTGTGCAAGTGTCTAATGAAAAATACAGAATATTGTTTTCATAAGCAACTTATGTACAATAGTCATCATCATCATGCAAAAAGAAGAACAGGAGGACTTGTGGCACCTTAGAGACTAACAAATTTATTAGAGCATAAGCTTTCGTGGACTACAGCCCACTTCTTCGGATGCATATAGAATGGAACATATATTGAGGAGATATATATACACACATACAGAGAGCATAAACAGGTGGGAGTTGTCTTACCAACTCTGAGAGGCCAATTAATTAAGAGAAAAAAAACTTTTGAAGTGATAATCAAGCTAGCCCAGTACAGACAGTTAGATAACAAGTGTGAGAATACTTACAAGGGGAGATAGATTCAATGTTTGTAATGGCTCAGCCATTCCCAGTCCTTATTCAAACCGGAGTTGATTGTGTCTAGTTTGCATATCAATTCTAGCTCAGCAGTTTCTCGTTGGAGTCTGTTTTTGAAGTTTTTCTGTTGTAATATAGCCACCCGCAGGTCTGTCACTGAATGACCAGACAGGTTAAAGTGTTCTCCCACTGGTTTTTGAGTATTTTGATTCCTGATGTCAGATTTGTGTCCATTAATTCTTTTGCGTAGAGACTGTCCGGTTTGGCCAATGTACATGGCAGAGGGGCATTGCTGGCACATGATGGCATATATCACATTGGTAGATGTGCAGGTGAACGAGCCCCTGATGGTATGGCTGATGTGATTAGGTCCT
>NW_027058395.1:0-2814 GCF_011386835.1 Chrysemys picta bellii | reverse complement strand
AACAGAGCTTAGGACATCATCTAGTCCACCCCCCTGCTCAAAGCAGGACCAACCGCAAGTTAATCATCCCAGCCAGGGGTTTGTCAAGCTGAGCTTTAAAAACTTGTACGGATGGAGATTCCAGCACCTCCCTAGGTAATGCCCCAAACAACAACAATCACTCATTGTCCTTTAGAGCACAAGGGCTCTAACACGCCTGACATGCTCAAATCTCTCTCCTGCTAGGACTTAGAGAATTTTCTCCATCCCCATGATACAGAGGGAAAGAGAAAAGAAGTGACTTCTCTCTGGTCACACACCGAGGTCATGCTAGAGCTAGAAAGAGAAGCACAAGAAAAAAGTTGTATCCAAATGTTTTGCATTTCAAACTAACTGATTTCTTGAACAAAGGAAATTTGATGTGTGGTTAGCAGGGCCGGCTCCAGGCACCAGCTTCTCAAGCAGGTGCTTGGGGCGGCCGCTTGGGAGAGGGGCGGCAGGTCCAGGTATTCGGCGGCAATTCGGCGGACGGTCCCTCACTCCGGCTCGGAGTGAAGGACCTCCCGCCGAATTGCCGCCGCAGATCGTGATCGCGGTCGCGGCTGCGGCTTTTTTTTTTTTTTTTTTTTTTTGGTTTTGGCTGCTTGGGGCGGCCAAAACCCTGGAGCCGGCCCTGGTGGTTAGTGAACTGAAATGATACATTCTGGTCTCCACGTGTTTCTAGATGTTGTGGATTTGGTTGCCCTGGTAATAGCATCTTGTGTTGCTATGGCAACTGAGTTAGATTATTAGGAAAGTTTTGCCTGGTTTGGTTAGTTCAGTGTGTGTAAATAAATGGTTGCTTTTTAAGGCTTACAGTTCTCTGGTCTCCAGTAATTTCTTCCTAAACCTGCTGCCCCCAAGGATACAACACTAGATTGATGAACTAGTAGATCCATCCCCTCACACCTCGTTTTTATGCATAGATTGATGGAGGAAAACCAGTTTGCCTGTTTTGTGAACTCCCAATGGCTTTCTTGAATTTCAACCAACTAGTCAATTGAACTGAACTATTTGAATAAACTGCACTGAAGAACTGAAGGAAATATTTTCTACCCCTTTCAAGGAAGCTATTGCTGTCCAAAGCTGGGTCAGTTTTTCAGCTAACTTTGCTTCCAGGGCCTTAGCTATCACGTCAGTGGTGTGACTGCCTTAAAAACTTGGCAGTGAACATGTTCCACTTAATGTTATTTTTTCCTCTTCTATTTAAATTATTTAAGAGATTGTCATAAATTTTGCCCTTAATTTAAAATAGATGATTTTTTTCTTGTCAAGCTGGGCCTTACAAATCTCTAAGGATGAAGATTCCACCACCTCCATAGGTCACACTCAGAGCCAGGGAGACTGGGAATAGAGCAAAACCGCCAATGAAAGCCAGGAATCCAGACTCCCAACCCCCTTCCTCAGTCACACTCAGAGCCAGGGAGACTGGGAATAGAGTCCCGCTGGCATTTCCCAGCTCTGGAAGGGAGTGTTCCTCTAGTGGCTAGTGCGGGAGCCTGGACAAAGGCTCCGTCCCCGACTCTATCCCTGACTCCCTCAGCGACCCTGAGGCAGTGGCTTCTCCTGCCAAGACCTCTGTTTCCATCAGTGGGGCTGGGGACACTGCCCTAGAGCCCTTAGACCATCACGCTACAGGAATGTGTGTGAGGTACTAGGAGACCTGGAGATGGGAGGTGTCCTGCTGGCTGTAGGTCAGTGTTGTGAACCCCAGTTGCTAGGCTGAATTTATCCATCTCCTGGCAATAAACCATCATCTTGTTTTCACAGCCAGTTTCGATCTCCTGGCTTCTACCCCCTACCTGCGGGCAGGGCATTGGGCAGCACCCTTTCTGCCCACCTGGGTGCAGGAGATCGAGGAAGAGAGCATCTTCCATCCAACTCTTTCCCATCGAGAGCAAGTGAGTGGAGTTCTCCAGAGCCATCCCCAGTGTGGTGGGAATGGCCCAGCAATAGGGCTCCCAGCCCTTCCCTTGCAGGAGATTGTTCCCCACATTGAGAGCCTTTGGGAAGGGCAGAACCTGCCAGGTGCTGAACACCCACAACCGCAATCAGTGAAATCAGTGGGAACTGAGGGCGACTCCTGCCTCCTAGGATTGGCACCTTGTGAACGAACTTTCGTTGGGGACTCTCCGGGTTCTGCTCTTTCTCTAGCCTGGGAGGGAGCGGGGCCTACTGGGGTGGAGGGAGCTGCTTGTCCAAACTAACGGAGAGCCCCATTGCTCTGAAAGGACGAGACTCTCCCAGTATCACAGGGCCCCATTGGTGAGGGGGAACATTGGGAGCTGCCTGTGCTGTGAGTTGCTGCCACTGTGTGTGGACGGCAGCCCCATGCCCTGGGGTGGGGTGTGCGGTGTGGGGGAGTTGCCTCAGCGGAGGGGAGGTGGGCAGGGGAGCAGGCAGGCCCGTTAAGGAGAGGCTGCCTTGAGCCCAGACTCACGGCTGCTCCCCACTCGGTTCCAGAATGAAGCGGCTGAAGCGGATGCTGAGGCGGAAGGCTGGGGAGGTGGCTCCAGAGCCAGCAGGGAGCAGCGTCTGGCTTCTCCGGGAGGAGAGCGGCCCCTCTGTCTCCACGGGCGGGGAAGAGGCTTGTGGACTGGCAAACCAGAGGAGCTCCCTGACCTTCTGGAGGAAGAATAAAACACCAGCTCCCTTAGCAGACCCTGAGGCACCTTCTGGTCCCAAACGGAGGTGGCCCAGGGTCATGCTACGTCGGAGGGACCCAGGAGAGGGCGGGAGCCGGGCAAGGTGGCTCTGCGGCTTCCTTTACAGGAAGCAGAGGAGCCAGGAGTCCAG
>NW_027058394.1:0-2822 GCF_011386835.1 Chrysemys picta bellii | reverse complement strand
GTAGTACCTGTGATGGGGGAGCAGTCGTACTCCTAGGAGTAGCTCATCCACTTTGAGGATGACGCTGAGAAAGACCGGGAGCGATTCCGCAACGCTGTCCATACAGCTGCATCGAAGATATTGGAGCCCTCCACATGCAGGCAGCAAGACTGGTTTGACGAAAATGATGCAGAAATCCAGGCCTTACTTGCTGTGTAGCATTTACGTCCCGCCCTCCGTCCCCGTTTCCGGTCGTGTATTTTTTTGGCGCCGTCGGCCATTTTAAAATTTATTTTGTATTATTTTTCTGTGTTTGGCCGGGGGAAAGTTGTGTGCCTATGTTTTGACATATTTAGAGAAAAAGTATGAATGAGTAGAAAGAGAGACTGTAAGGGGAGACCACGCCCTTTGCTATGATAGTTCTGGGTACCTTGGTTCAGGGGAAAATTAGCTCAGTGTTAATGGTTCTAGCCTGCAGTCAGGCCAAGTAATGGTAGAGAGTCTGTTTGCCCAGGGCCCTCAATCAGGGCAGGGCAGCAATTGAGTAGGGGCTCTGGCCTACGGTCAGGCAGGTAGAGCACCAGAAGGTCCATTTGCCTGGCCGTTGATCAGGGCGGGGCAGCAAGCAAGTAGGGGGGCTCTGGCCTACAGTCCGGCAGAGCTGTCGCAGTCTAGGGGAGGTTAGCTCTCTGGTGGGAGAGTCAGCACAACTGTCTGTCGTCTGGATTCAGGCGGGTGCCAGACCAATGCAGGCCTCCTGACAACCAGGTGTTGAGGCTACCACTCCTGACGTTGGGTTGGTGGGGGTAGAGGAACCCAGGCCCTCCCACTCCACTGCGTTCCAGCCCAGGGCCCTAACTGCGGTGGAGTTGTCCGCCACTGGGTCAGCGGCAAAAGTCCAACCGCAACATGCTGGCCGGCTTGTAGTATGGGGATAGATAGATAGATAGAGGGGGTGTATGGGGATAGATAGATAAATAGATAGATAGATGTGGTGTAAGGATAGATAGATAGATAGATAGAGGGGGTGTATGGGGGTAGATAGAGAGAGGGGTTGTGTATGGGGATAGATAGTTGTGGTGTATGGGGATGGATAGATAGAGGGGAAGTATGTAGATAGATAGATAGGGGGTGTATGGGGATAGATAGAGGGGGAGTATATAGATAGAGGGGATAGATAGATGCGGTGTATGGGGATAGATAGATGCGGTGTATGGGGATAGATAGAGGGGGTGTATGTAGATAGATAGATAGGGGGGTATATGTAGATAGATAGATAGATGGGGTATATGTAGATAGATAGATAGAGGGGGAGTATATAGATAGATAGATGTGGGGTATGGAGATAGATAGATGTGGGGGTGTATGGGGGTAGATAGAGAGAGGGATTATGTCTGGGGATAGATGGGGGTGTATGGGGATAGATAGAGGGGGAGTATATAGATAAATAGGGGGGTGTATGTAGATAATTGGGTGTATGGGGATAGATAGAGGGGGTGTGGCAGGCCACTCCGCTTCTATTAGGGCCCTGGGATGGGACGTAGGTGAGTGGGAGGGTCTGGGACTGGTTCCCCTACCCCCGGCAACCCAACATCAAGAGTGGTAGCCTCCCCACCTGGTTGTCAGGAGGCCTGCATTGGTCTGGCACCCGCCTGAATCCAGACGACAGATAGTTGTGCTGACTCTCCCACCAGAGAGCTAACCTCCCTCAGACTGCCACAGCTCTGCTGGACTGTAGGCCAGAGCCCCCCTACTTGCTTGCTGCCCCACCCTGATCAGTGGCCAGGCAAATGGACCTTCTGTTGCTCTGCCTGCCTGCCTGTAGGCCACAGCCCCGTCTCGATTGCCGCCCCGCCCTGATTGAGGGCTCTGGGCAAAACCCCAGGCTGCAGGCCTAGATAAAGGCCTACTGTGGCTACCCCGCTCCCGCCTGAGGGGTTTAAAAGAGCCCTGGCAGAGGGCTGGGGCAAAGGGAAAAGCTACTGGCTGATTGGGGGAAGTAGCCACAGCTGGGCCATGCCCCTAATCAGGCCCCAGCTGGCCTGTATAAGAGGCTGGGAGCCAGGAGCTCAAGAGTCTCTCTCTGAGTGCAGAGAGAGAAGGGCCTGGCTGCAGGGAGCTAGACAGGGTACTGAGTGGAGCAGGGCTGGGGAAAAGGCTGAGGAGCTGGGAGCTCCAGCCTGGATAGCCTAGGGTGACCAGACAGCAGAGTATGAAAAATCAGGACAGAGTGTGGGGGGTAATAGGTGCCCATATAAGAAAAAGCCCCGAATATCTGGACTGTCCCTATAAAATCGGGACATCTGGTCACCCTAGGATAGCCCCAGGCTGTGGCCTGGTAATAGGCCCAAGGGGTACTGGGGGTTGCAGAGGGCAGCCCCTTGGCAAGGCCAAGGCAGCAGGTCCGAACCCAACCTTGCCGATGATGAATGGCCTATACTGGCAGTCTGCCCCAGAGAGTGGGGGGCTAGCTGGTGACTGGCAGCTGCCTTATCCTGAGGTGAGGGGGGGTTAGTGGGTGGGGGTTCCCCTGGGAGGGGAGACCTAGCGTGTGTGGGTACTGCCAGGAGGGTAGCACCCAGAGCAAAGGGGCCACCGGGGTCCTGGGAGGGACACGGGAGCCTGAGTGCAGAGGACAGGCGGATCACTGGCCTGCAGAGGGCGCTCCAGAGGCTGGAGAGCTAATTCCCTGGACCGACCAGCAGGAGGCGCCGCAGGGGTGAGTCCGGATACTCTTACACCTACAAACGGTACTTGGGCTGCAGAGGGGCAGCCCAGAGATAGGCAGAGGCAGCTGGTCCAACCCCGGTTGCCGATGATGCGTGGTTTATATACTGCAGTCC
>NW_027058393.1:0-2824 GCF_011386835.1 Chrysemys picta bellii | reverse complement strand
GAAGCTTTTCTGCTGCTTCGCTGATCAGAGGAGCCTGGTAGTTAAATGAGGCAGGAAGATACACCTGGTTAATGCAAAGACACAGATGGAGCCCTGGAAGCCCGTATTTCCTGGTGTTTAGTCAAAGAAGATCAGGCCTGGGCAATATGACTTGACAGTCCTCAGCAAGGACTCATCAGAGAGACCCTCAGATGTAAAGAGGGAGGAGGTGGGGGATATTGGGTACAAACTCCCCAGATCCAGTTCCTTAGTCCGGGAACTGAGTGAGGGTGAGACCAGCCCGTCAGTCAAAGGAAATAGTGGACAGTGAGATGGTTATAGGCTAAGCCTAGTGACGCAGGAATGAGTCCAACCCCTCTTTGTTCAAGGTGGCCTGATCCAAACAAAGCTCACAGAAGTCAGTCTCTCTGTTGTCTTTAATGGGCTTTGGCCCAGGCCCATGGAGAAGGGAATGTGTTCTTTGAGCCCTACAAAGGACAGAGCAGAGACCATTTCCATCATTAATGGTGTGATGATTGAGCTGGAATAAAGCTAATCCAGGGTTCCCCTTTCTCTGCTGTCGCTAAACTTCTTTTTTCCTTGTTGATCCCCCAACACATGAACTGCTGGGCACCGCCAAAGTCCACAAAGAGGAGAAAACAAGGAGGAGCAGCATCCGCCTGCTAAAATTCTAAAATTCATGGCTGAGGACGGACCAAGTAACCTTTGACCCTGGCTAGCTCATTATGCGTTCCACAGGGGACCCTTATTACATAACAGTACAGTGATTGGCCAGCCCCAGGCTGGCAGGATAAACCCAGAGCACAGCAACCTCTGTCCTCATGACTGAAATGGGCTAGTGCCACTAGACTAGGTCATGCCTCCTTCACCTCTATTCCGCAGCAGTAGGGGTATGAATCACAGCAAGGAGATCAAAGCTCTGTAGAGCTAGAGACAAGCTCTCTCCTCGCCACCTTTCATATGGCAATTCTCACCCCTCCCCCACCCCCACCCTCACACACACACACACACACACACACACACACACACACACACACACACACACACACACACACATTTACAGAGGAGACTCTAGACAAAATACAGCAAAGGGCAAAATAACTGGTCCCTGAACTGTGGGAGGAGAGTTATGGGCACGGAGTGAGGGAGCTGATGGCAAGGGGAAGGCTCCGGGCGAGTGTGGTCCCGGTGATCAGCGAGCCTACGGGAGTTATTCACATTCTCAGGAGTCCGGGACAATTGCTTAAAACGAAGACAGGAAAGCTGGAGGCAAGACCACGTTAACCATTAAAGCAGCCTGTTGGTTTGCCTGGGACGGGGGTATTTGTCCCCGAAATACCGACGACAACCGGGGCAGCCGAAGATCCAGCCGCCGCGGTCGCCGCCCCCCAAATGTTAGCGCCCAAGGCAACCGCCTAGGTTGCCTAATGGGTTGTGCTGGCCCTGGGTACACCCCTGTAACCCTAGAGGGGCAGGAAACGTGGTCCTTTCCGGTGGAAACGATGGTTGCTTTAATATGAGTGTAGAGTGTTTAGATGCAAGCTGGATGGATAGAAACAGAGAGTTTGGAAGATCAATATGTATCTGAAGATCATTGTTTTTACTGTGTTTTTTTTCCCCCCTCTCATAGGAACCTTTCCAAGCGTCACAGAAGGACGGGCCAGAGTTAACATGGCATCGAGTTGTTTGTTGCATAATAAAGCTGCTGCTGATTTCCAAGTGTGTGCGGCCAACTTTCCTCACTGTGCACTAGGCCGCGTGTAGCCATGTGACTGAGATGTCGGCCTTCTCTTTTCTGGGCACTGCACCTTTAATAGTAGAGGAATCTTGCTGGCTGCCAGCATCCTGTCTAGGGTTGCCAGGTGTCCGGTTTTCGACCGGAACACCCGCTCGAAAAGGGACCCTGGCGGCTCCGGTCAGCACTGCTGACTGGGCTGTCAAAAGTCCGGTTGGCGTGGGGCTGGCAGGCTCCCTACCTGGCTCCGCGCGTCTCCCCGCAAGCAGCGACATGTCCCTCGGCTCCTAGATGGAGGGACGGCCGCAGCCCCATGCACAGCCCCCACCCTGAGCGCTGGCTCCGCATCTCCCATTGCCTGGGAGCCGCGGCCAATGAGAGCTGCAGGGGTGGCACCTGAGGGTGGAGATCGCATGCAGAGCTGCCTGACTGCGCCTCCGCCTAGGAGCCAAGGGACATGTCGCCCTTTCCCTGGAACCGGCTGAGGTAAACACCACCCGGAGCCCGCACTCCAAAACCCCTCCTGCACCCCAACCCCCTGCCCCAGCTCTGAGCCCCCTCCTGCACCCAAGCTTGGGGATTGGTCCTGCTTTGAGCACGGGGTTGGACTAGATACCTCCTGAGGTCTCTTCCAACCCTGATATTCTATGACTCTATGATTCCCTCCCAGAGTCTGCACCCCCCCCACAACATCCCAACACCCTACCCCAGCCCTGATCCTCCCCTGCACCCCAAGCCCCTCATCCCCAGCCCCACCCCAGAGCCCACACCCCCAGCCGGAGCCCTCACCCCCCCCGCATTCCAACTGCCTGCCCCAGCACTGAACCCCTTCCCCCACCCGTCATCCCCAGCCCCATCCCAGAGCCCACACCCCCAGCTGGAGTCCTAACCTCCTCCCGCACCCCAACCCCCTACCCCGGCCCTGAACCCCATCCCGCACCCAAACTCTTTCCTGAAACACACGCCCCACCCCCCTGCCGCAACTTGGACCCCCCTCCTGCACTCCAAACTCCTCGTCACCAGCCCGGAGCCCACACCCCCAGCTGGAGCCCTCACCCTCAGACCCCAACCTCCTGCCCCAGCCTGGAT
>NW_027058392.1:0-2824 GCF_011386835.1 Chrysemys picta bellii | reverse complement strand
TTAATTGCTCCATTCTCTTTGTGGGTACTGAAGTTAAGCTGACTGGTTTGTAACTCCCTGCTTGGTGAGTGCTGACTGATGCTACAGCAATGTGCAGGAGCAATCTGTGGACCCTGAGATGAATTCAGGTCAGCGTAGAGCATTGATGGAGCTGGGGAGGGATGGAGAAGAGGCCTTTATTATTTCACCTTGGGCCTGATTCTCAGTAACTGGAGACCCAACTTGCACTTATGCATTTGCTCAAGCACTAACTGCACACACTAACCAGGGATCTACACGCACACCGGAGTTAAGCGCATGCACAAAAGCAGGTGCCGGCCTGGGGCTGCACTCCGAGCCAGTGCATGTGACTGTATTTGGAGGAAGCTGCACCCACTTGCCATCTTGTCCCAGGCTCTGTGCCAAACCCCACCCTGCTGTAACTCAACTGAAGTCCATGGGGTTACACCAGGGCTGAGTCTGGTCCATCACGTTTTGTTGTCATTTTAGCTCTCTGGGAGATGAAACACACAGCTTATCTCCACGCTAAGCTAGGGATCCTAGGGATCGTGGTCCTAGGGATCAGCAGTCACATGATCTCACTCCAAACTGACAAGCCATACTATAACACACAGCATCATGGGTACATAGATCGCCATGGGACCAGCCTTTCAGTGCAGACTCAGTCAGTTCTGAAAACACATGGCAAACAAATCCCCACCTCCCGAGAGTTACCTGAAACGGCGAGGCATCCGTCCAGAGCAGGAGCCCAGGAGACGCACAGGAACTCCGCGCTTTGGCTGGCAGCAGAAACTTTGCACCTGGCTGATTTCAGAGGCTTTGGGATATTTCTCAAGTCTGTTAGCGTGAGCTGTCCTCCGGACGAGAGGCGGGCTATGGCGGGTGCATTCACATCAGAGCCCTGCAGACCAGAACTGACACCCATGCACCACTGCTCCCCACTGAGTGCCGAAGGAACGGATGTATCGCCCAGGGGACTCTGCGGCTGTCGAACATCCGCCAGCCACAGCTGGCCCTTCACGCAGCAGGCCAGCAAAGTATTACAGTCCAGGAATTCCAGGCCGCTGATCTCATCGCTGATACTAGAGGCTAAGAGAGGAGGAAGAAAACCTCAGACTCCACAGGAGCTACAACTGCTAGGTTCAGAAATTGCAGGGGTGACAAACAGATCAAACACAGGGTTAAACACACTCCTTTCTGTGGAAGCAGACTTGGAAGCTGCTTTAGAAAGAGGAAGGGTCAGTTTTCGGGCAGGACTAGCAGCAGGGAGCTAGCGTATGCCCTAGGTCTATAACGGTACAGCCTCAAATGCTAAGGGCCACATTCTGCTCTTGCTGGGGGGAGTTGACCCCTGGGCAGAGGATGTGCGCAGGTGAATCTACTGCAACACAAGGGTAGTCCCAAACCCAAATCCCCCACTCATCAAACTGCATATGAGTAAGGCTACAAGACCTCCATGACACCGGGGAGCCCCGCAGCAGCCCAGTCTCCGTGGGCAGCAGGAGACCCTCCTACAGCTGACCAGCTGCCACGGAGGGGGAGGGGTGGGGTGAAGGGGAACAAACCCTGCAGCTCCCACCAGTGGGGACCCCTGAGCTGTCCAAGGGACCCCCTGCAGTTGCTCAGCTGCTGCAGCCAGCCAGCTAGCCCCTCCCCCCCGCGGCAGAGGGACCCCGGAGGTGCTTAGCTGACGCAGGTGGTGGTGCCCTCTTCCCCACCCCCACTCCCATCCCCAGCTCCCAGCCACTGGACAACAGGGTCCCTGCAGCTCCCGCCAGGGATATTTTTAGTAAAAGTCAGGGACAGGTCACGGCTTCTGTAAACTTTTGTTCATTGCCTGTGACCTGTCCCTGACTTTTACTAAAAATATCCATGACAAAACCATAGCCTTACACATGAGCCCCCAAGCTATATCTCGTCCTCACCACGAAGAGCTCCGCTACTGACAGAAAAGCAGCACGTTGGTATGGTATCACGGAGACACAAACGCACAACGCCAGCTACTTTTCACTATAGACGTGCACTTCCCAATGCCCCCTCAGTACAACCAGCCCCAGCTGCTGACATCTGAAAGCCACTGGGACTGGTAATACAAGTGTTGTCCCTCGGGTGTTGGATCTGTTGGGAGTGAAAACTTATTTAGGCTTGACAGAAGCCTGCTGTGGATTTTAAGAGACTGTTCTGATAGCGTTTAACACAGAAAGCATAAGGAGAACTGTGTATGTGTAGAAATTACAGAGTAATCCTGTTTGTGAGGACAAGATAAAGTAACTAAAAAGCTAGAAAAGACCAGTGTGAACTAACACTAACCCTGTACTGATGGGAGAGGAGAGTTAACTGTGGTGAGATTTTCCTGATGAGCTTCCCACTGGTGAGTAACTGAGCACTACTTGCTAAATGTTTTGCCTTAAAAGATATTATGTAGACCCATCTTCTGAGTAAGTGAATATCAGTCCAACAGGACTGGGAACCCTGATCCTGGAATGTGGAATTATCCAGGCTTTGGACAGAGTTAGGGTAACATTTACAGAAGGGGCTAAGATCCACTGACTTTCAATAAGATTTAAGTTCCTAAATCACTATGGCCCCTGTGCAGCAGAGTTCAAAAGTGCCAACAGACAGGTCATTCTAAGAGAACGTTGCACTGTGGGATTGCAGCTGGGGGACTGCTCATACTGGTACAGGAGTATGTTCATGCCGTCACTGTGCCAGCAGAATTTTACCAACTGAGAGCTTGTGTCACTCTGAAAGGGGGAATAACTATGCTGGAAGAAATGGAGGATTTTGTCAGTAGGAGGAAAAAATAAGTGTGGACATGCACCAG
>NW_027058391.1:0-2827 GCF_011386835.1 Chrysemys picta bellii | reverse complement strand
TCATTAAAAATGTATAATGTTAATACATAGGTTTGATGAAACAAAGTAGTTGTACTTACGTGCCTGTGCTTAATTTGTGTTTTTGATGATTTACCTTCTAAAAAAATCTGGCATGTCTTGCACCCCCAGAAAGGGCATCTCGCACCCCCAGGGGGTGCGTGCACCCCAGGTTAAGAACCACTGAGATAGGTGATCATCTCAAAAAACTCTACATTGCTTTTCAGATCAGCCTGTGGAAGTCTCCCAGATTAACGAAGTCTCCTTATAGGACATTTACAACTGGACTGAACAAGACACTAAAAAAACACTGTGGAGAACAATCAGATATGGGCTCTCTCAGCCACTCTCAATGGACAGGGGCTGTGACCCAGAAGTGGATCACAAGGAGATGCCCCTTATGTCAGACTTCAGGCAGCTGAGACTGAAAAACCAAAAGAAATCCCCTGGTTGCTAGGACCCAGCAGGCACCAGGATAAGGAAGGGAAGGTGCTATTCATAATAGTGTAAAGAAGCCAGAACTACAAACTTGCCTAATATTTCTGGCATAATTTAGAGAAGTGACTTCTGAACAGACAAAATCATCAGAAACAATACATCATTCTACCAATAGTTATAGGATTGCCAAACAAAAATGAACAAACAATAGAGATCCCGGAGAAATGCTCTCTATTTTAACATACTCCAAATTATATCACTTGCTTCTAACCCTGTTAGATCCTGGTGCACTCACATTTTCAATGAACTGTGTGTTGGACAACATAAGAAAGTCATTGAAGACATTACGCAGGCGACTGTCTGTGGCTTTTGTTTCATGAATCAGTCCGTCTACTTGCTTTTTAATTTCATGCGTCCTGGAGATGGTCTGCTGGGAAAACTCTTGCAGAAAATGCAGAAGCTATTTACAAAACACATAAGAGTGGTGTTTAATTTCAGATAACTTTAGTCACAATAAAAAGGCCAGGGCTAGTCATTCAAGTGAATTAAAAATGGGAAAGTGACAAAAGAAAGATCTTTTAGACTGGAGAACTCCTGACTCAAGTTACTAATACTCTAAATGTTCTTGTGATTCCCCCCAACCCTCCATTATTTTTGTAGTTTATTTTTTTGCAGTTCACACAGGGCCAGCGCATAAAACAAGAGAGTATTAAAATAGCAGAAACCACCACTGATTTGCTGAGGGGTTGGATTTAAAGTGGCATCACATCTCTCTCCTTTCACCATGGCCCCCCCACCTGGCACTAGTTGCACTATGATTCCATGAGGACTTGATGTGACACAGGGAAGTGAGGGGAAAGCCCAGGATGACAGCTGTCTGCAGCACTATTCTGGATGTGCTGCCAACCTGAGAAATTTCTGAAGGTATTTAACGCTGAACCTGTCACTACCGGTACATGCGCTGAACAGGTGGGAGGAGAAGAAAGTCACAGAGGGGACTAGGAGGAGTAGGGTGAATGGGGAGATGGGAAATTCTAGAGCTCTCAGGACATCCGTGGGTTGCCCCCTCCCCAATCCACAGGAAAGGTGGCCCTCAGTTTGGAGAGTGAGACCAGTTTCATTTTCTGTTTGTATTTCCAGAGGGGCCGGGGGGGGAAGAGATTTCCCAGCTCTTGGGCACTAGCACCCTAGTGCCATGTTTGGGTTTCCAGTCTGCAGGGAGAGGTCCACATATTCAAGAATCCACACAGCATAGGAGAAACACACCCCTCATTAGAGCCAGTTGCCCAAAGAGCCCCACTGCCAGCTTGTATATGACCCCCCCAGACCCATGAGCCAACCCCTACTTTTGCAGCTAGCTTTGTGGAACACAGCTGGCTCAGCCTTTGGGCCCCCCCCCACCACAAGCACCCCACTACTCCCAGCTGCCAATACCCTCCCGACTGCACTCACTAGAGTGGGGTATAGGCTGCCTGAGGATAGCCCCCTTCGCAGGGGGCCAGCAAGTAACAGGCCAGGCCCCCACAGTGGGGCAATGAGAAACACCTGGGGAACAGCCCCCTGGTGCTGCCACAGCATGGGGAGAGGGAAACAGGTGCCAGGAGAGGCTAAGGAGGGCCCAGAGGCTGAGAGCAAGTCCAACTGTAGAATCATTTCTCCCACAACCCCTCACCAGCCCCCCCCATAGCTACCTTCACCACCTCCTGCCAGACCTCCACCAGTCCCCATAGCTCCCTTCACCTCCCCCCACCATTCTCCCCTTCACCCCCATAGCTCCCTTCACCTCCCCCTTCACTCCCATAGCTCCCTTCACCTCCCCGCACAAGTCCCCCAGCACCCACACCTGCCCATTAGCGCCTTCATCAGCCGCCCACCAGCTACCCCAGCCCTCCACAGCTCCCTTCACCTCCCCCTTAACTCCCGCCTCCAGCCTCCCTTCACTCCCGGCCCCCCGGGAGCCGCGCCCATGGCCCCGAGCCGCCACCCAACGCTCACGCCGGCGTCAGCTGCCAGCGACCAGCTCTGGCTGCCCTTGCGGATCTCGTCCAGGGCCCAGGCCCGCTCCCAGACCGGCTCAGCGCGCTCCATGGCAGAGCCCTGCCTGCGCTGCGCTGCGCCCCGCCCAGCCGTCAGCTGAGCCTGATCATGTGATCCGCCCCACCACGTGGTCCAGCAGCCGCCGCCGCTGCTTCTGGTTACTGGATAGATGCCCTTCAGCCCCGCCCCGCCCCCGGGGTCACTGACCCCGCCCCTTCCCCCGCCGAGCGCACTGCACCCACGCTGACCTCCCCTCCCGTAGGGGCTTATCCACCCCAGGCCCTGCAGGGCTGATCCTCCCCCACCCCCCGCCAAGGGATCACAACCCCTCTCTCACACTCACTCACCCTCCCCG
>NW_027058390.1:0-2827 GCF_011386835.1 Chrysemys picta bellii | reverse complement strand
ACCCTGATTTTTCAGAAGTGACTTGTGGTTGTGGGTATTCATCCTGAGGCACATTTCAAAAGTCTCTAGCTTTTTAGGTGGCCAATACTTTCTAAAACTCAAGCTCCTGTCATGTGTCTCCAGTTGGGTAAGCAAGCTCACTGGTCACATGAAAATCTTGGCCTTTAGACACCAAAGATCTGAAAAATAGGATTATCCTTCCCCCTGCTCACCCCCCCCCCAAAAAAAAAATTCCCCTCCCCTCTTTATATTTGGTGTTGTGTATTGCCCCCTACTTTACCCCTCAGCTACCAAACTACATCTGGTTTTACTTGCTTTATGTGCTGGTCGGTCTTATGAACCAACATTTTCAAACAGAAGTGTAGTATGAGTTAAGCTCATGTTATCTCTTTATCTGAAAAGCACTAACTTTTGACCTCTGCTGTTAAGAATAACCATTTTGCAATAAATGGCACATCTTTAGACAGGTTAAAAGCTACCTTTTGTGTACAGTAGGGAGCTGGAACTCCTAGGTGTAACCAACTCAGGTGTGAGTTACAGACTACAGATTGTCCCAGGCTAACTAGAATTCAATTTACGACTGGTTGAAAGTTGTTACTACTGCCTGTTCAAGCATGTGTGAAGTGAATTTGAGGGGGTCCTGGTCCACTTCCTATGAAGCAAGCACAAAACCCCCTCTGCACTCAGAGCATTAATTATTCCTCTTAGTAGTAGTCCTAGAAGAGAGGCCAAGGGGTGAAGGTGGTCATCAGGGGAGAACTTTCCTCTTAAACCTGTATGGCGTATGTCTAGCTCACAGTCGATCCCCATTAGTAAAGCCACATCTGGGAAAGCTTGGCTAGTGGTTTTGTGCTCCACCTGTTCTGTGGTTAAGGATGATGGCTCAGTGTGATGCTATACTGAAAGATGGGAGAAAGTAGATTCCACAATGAGAAGGGGATGAGAGGCCCTTGATTGACCAGTGCTGTTTCCAAGCTCTACGTGCTCTCTAATTATGAAATGCAACCTAAAGCTGGTAGACTAGTACTACTGTGCCTTTTCTTTGTAACTTCTGTTTGTATGTTTTTCTTAAAGCCCTAGGTCCTGGTGTTGGGTGGCCTATGAAAGATAATACTTACTCCTGTTATGAGTGCAGGGGCGCCTGGACTAGATGACCTCTCAAGGTCCCTTCCACTCCTATGATTAGAGTATGTGCTGGGCCTGAAATAAAACAACTCCCAACACCCCCCATCTCAGTCTTTCATGCCTGTGAAGAAGAGCTTGAAACACTAAAGAGCTAAACTTTGTGTGTGTGTGTGTGGGGGGGGGGGGCTGTAAATCACATGCTGATTTTGTTTGAAGAAGTGGGGTGGGCGATACTGCCTGTGTCTAAGGGTTCAGTGCCCTATAGTAGCGTGGTTATAGCTGGTACCTGTTCTCCTGTGAAGCAGGGGGTGATGACAAAGGACCCTCTGCCTGAACAGCTGGCTATGGGCATTGCTTAATTACTACCTGCAGAAAGAGCGGGGGAGGGGAGAGGTGGAAGTGATCAATTTCTCATATAAGGGCTGCTCGACCCAACTTGGCACCATTGAAACTACGTTTCCCATCAGCCCCTGGGGCTGCCAAGTTAGAACGGCGTCACGTGATTACTGTTAGCGATGGAGAGGCTGCATCCGGGTCCTACTTTTCCTTCCCCTCCCTTCCTCCCCCCCCGTAACGACCACAACAACCAGAAGGGAGGAAGCGCTAAGGCCTGGTGGACATCCGCCCGTGCTGGTTACAGAAGCACCGCCCCTGCGGCGAGCTGATTGGGCAGCGGTTGTAAGAACGGCCGTCTCATTGGTCAGTGGGAGTGAGGGGATGTCACAAAGGATAGGTAGGCGCGGCGGCGGCTCAGGGAGCGAGCGACGGCGGCGCAGGCGGAGGGGGTGGCTCCCCCTCCCTGTCTGTCCCCTTCTCCCGGCGGCGGCTCCTTCATGAGGGCGCCCAGGGCTGGCGGCAGGTTCCCGTGAGGAGCGGTGGGCGGGGCCTGGCGCTCGTCTCCCGCTGGCCCCCGCGCGGGCCCGGCGGTAGCGGCAGGTGAGACCCCCCCCCCCCACACACACACACACCGGGGCCGCTCTCCTGGTGGGGCGGGGAGCTCGCTGCCGGAGCAGGGGCGCTGCGCAGGGCCCGGGGCCGCCCGGCAACGATCGCTGTCTTCTTTGTTTGCAGGCGCCTCTCGCTGCCTGGCCCAGCCCGCGGGCTCCCGCAGTCCCCACGGAGCCGGGCGGCGCGGGGCCCAGGAGACGATCTGCCCAGGCGCCCCTCAAGGCAGGATCTCGCCCTACTGCCAGGAGCCCGCTCGGGGTTCCGCGTGCGCGGAGCGAGCACCGTCCTTCTCAGCTGGGGCAGGGGTCAACACTGGCACCCGGGGGATTGGTGCTTCCTAGGCACGTGCTCGGTACAGCTCTTGGCGGGGCTGTGACCCAGTCCCTCTTCCGGAGCTAAAGCTTTGTCTCCGGTGGTACTGCTAAATTAGCACTGTTTGTTACACTTTTCTTTCATCGCCTGGCTGTCTGCCTTGTGGGTTTTAACTACCGTTTTATTTAATGATTCCTTGTGTTTAAAAGTCAACAGCGAGCGATTAGTTTGTTAAAGAGCGCATCCTGCCATTGCTAAAACTGTCCTTGTGTTCTCCGTAGGTGCAACATTTGAAACATGAACAGCAATACGCGTTACCAGTTTTCAAAGCTGGAACACAGTTGTCTGCGACGTTTCCAAACTAATCTTTACACAAGGAATTTGTAAATCCTTTGTAATGGCCAACAAGAAAGAACCTCCTTTCTTCAATGATGATAACGTG
>NW_027058388.1:0-2834 GCF_011386835.1 Chrysemys picta bellii | reverse complement strand
AGTAGACTTTATGGGCAGAAGAGACAGTTAGAGCATCTAATCTGACCCCCTGCATATCACAGGCCTCCTGTCTACCACAATAGCTACTTTTGGGGCAAACACATTCCGGAAAGGCATCTAGTCTTTATTAATGACATCAAGAGATGGAGAATCCACCACTTTCCATGGTAGCTTCTTCCTGTGGTCAATCATCCTCGCTGTTGAATATTTGTGCCTTATTTGTCATAGGAATTTGTCTCTTTTCACCTTCCAGCCATTGGGTCTTGTTCTGCCTTTCTCTGCTCGATTAAAGATTTAATACCCAATATTTTCTCTCCATTAAGGCACTTCAACACTTCAGTGAAGTCACCTTTCAATCTTCTTTTGATAAGCTAAACAGGTTGAGCTCTTTCAATAGCTCACTAGAAGGCATTTTTCTCCAGCCCTCAGAACATTTGGTGGCTCTTTGCTGCCCCAGCTCCAATTTCTAGGACCATCTTTTTCAAAGGAGGACACCAACACTGGAAGCAGTATTCCAATAGCAGTCTCACTGCTGCTATGTCACCTCCCTATCCTACTCACGGCTCTGCTCCTACGTCTAATGATGGCTTTAGCCCTGTTCACCACAGCATCACACTGGGAGCTCATGTTGAGTGGCTTTTCCACTCTGACCCCTAAATCCATTTCAGAGTCACTGCTTTCCTGGATACACGTCCCCATTCTGGAGGTGTGGCCGGCATGCCTTGTTGCCACGCATAGGACCTTGCATTGGGCTCTGCTCAAACTTGTTTTCTTTGAATGGGTCCAGCTGGCTGAATGAGCCAGATCGCTCTGTATCACTCCCCTCTCCCCATCAGTAATTACCACTCTGCCTGTATTTTGTCACCCCCCAATCTTATCCGCAGTGATTGTATGTTTTCTCCCAATTCATTGATAACAATTATTTTTTAAAATTAGTCCTTGAGAGCTTCTTCAGACCCTTAGTACCGAGGATCTGCTCCCCACATCACAGTGAGAAATGCTGTCCAGCCCTGCTGGTACATAGGGGAAAAGCACAGAACAAACGTACCTTTAGGAGCTGTGTTGTCCATAGGCTCTGAACAACATGTGGGGGTCAGCAGATTACAAACGCACGACAGACCTGTAGTGTAGACAGGTCCCAACTGTGTCTCGGTTTCCCACCCTGTAAAATGGGGAGAACAAACAAAACCTTGATTAGCTCCATTTGATAGCTGGGGAAACCGAGGCACCCAGCAGTGCAGAGACTCGCTCATGGTCCCAAAGCCAGGAATAGAAAACAGCAGATCTGATAGCCAGGCCTGAGACCTAACCCTGGTTTTCCTGGCCTTGCTGCTCTAAGTTTAGTCACAGCCTCCATGTCTTTTCCCCCGTGTCCCTTAACCCCACGTCACTGCAGAAGAGAGATTTTCTGGTAGCCAGCTGGCTCTCCTGCATGTGGACGTCATTCCAAAAGACATGCTCTGGCTCAGTCCCATGCTAGGGTTGGCTGAAGGAACCACTTGGTCACATTCTAGGCCCTGAGTTATACAGGAGAGGCGACTAGATGCACATAATGGTCCTTTCTGACCTGAACCTCTATGAATCGCTACATTTTCTGCTGCTAGGAAGAGAACTCTGGACCTATTTTCTCTCATTCACTTTCAGTCAGAATAATTTCAATCCAGGCCAAAGGATTTCCTCTTCCATTGTGTCTTCAGCACCTTTGCGAGCAACCAGTTACTGTTACCCACAGGTTACCAGTTTCAACCTGTCCCTGGTTGAGATGGCCAGGAAAGGGGTTGGAGCTCAACTGCACCTGGCCCAGGTGATGCAGCTCCCTAGGGTGAAGGGAATAAGTGTGGGGGTCACGTGACAAGACACAGCCTGTGACTAGGACCCAGGCCTGCTGAGAGATAGAAGGGCAGCCTGTGCTCAGCCAGGAGAGAGACCCCAAGGGAAGCAGGCATGGGAGGGGCTTGGAGAGTCCTTTAAAGGTCAGGGACAAGCTGGGAAGGGGCCAGGCTGAGCACTAAGGACAAGGCCCTAGGAGGGAAAGACAGGGCAGTTTAGGAGATGGGGCAGATAGTCCAGTTGGTTTCGGCTCCCAGGACCAGACACCCAAAGGTGAAGGTGATTGTCGGGGCTTCTGTCCTTCTTCCCCAGTGTAAATTTGATAGTGGAGAAGACTGATGCCGTAAGGGGGAAGTGAGTTACCCCAAGGTCACCCAGTGAGTTTATATCACAAATGCATAGTCGGAAGGATCCAATAGAAACATGGATTTTCCAGTCTCTTCTTTCTAGGAGTCCCCAGGGCTAAGGTAAAACCTCCCCATTCTGCTCACCTCCAAGATGTGCTGGAGTTTGTCTGTGCTGGGGGGTGCTGTCAGCAGAATCGAGAGCTCGTCATCCATGTTCTCTGGGCAGGCCTTGCTCAGAGCCTGCCAGCGGAGGGAGACTAAGGGTCAGGAGCCTGCATTAGCACCGGTGTGCCATTGACCAGGAGCTGGCTGAGGTAAGCGCCGCCTGGCCGGAGCTCGCACCCAGAAACCCTGCCCCAGGTCGGAACTCCCTCCCACACCCAAATTCCCTCCCAGACCTCACACCCGGCACCCCAACCCCCTGCTCCAGGTCGCAACCCCCTCCTGTACCCTAATCCCCCCCAGACCCTACACCCCCACCCGCACCCCAATCCCCTACCCCAGCCCTGAGCCCCCTCCCGCACCCAAACTCCCTCCTAGAGTCCGCACCCCAACCCTCTGCCCCAGCCCGGATCCCCCTCTGGCACCCCAAACCCCTAATCTCCAGCCCAATCCCAGAGCCCACATCCCCACTGGAGCCCTCACCCCTCCCTGCAC
>NW_027058387.1:0-2836 GCF_011386835.1 Chrysemys picta bellii | reverse complement strand
GTTGCATCTTGGGCTGGAGATCACATCTTCAAAGCGTTCCTGCTACCCTGAGTCTGGCAGATTTGAGCTAGCGGATTTGGGCGGGGGAGCGTCGCTGCTGCAGGCCCCAATATGCAGTGTAGATACACCATGAAGCACTGGGCAATCCAGCACCTCTAGGCACCTATGGATGGCTAAGTCTCCTGCAGCAAACTCCTGCTTGTTCCCTTCCGTTTTTTATTTGGGCGAACGCCATTCCCTGCCAAAGGAACGTTCCCTAAAGCCCATTATAAATCACACCCTGAGGTCAGGTGTGTCCCGGGCGTTTGAAAGTTGAGCTCCCCGTAAGGAAAACACAATCCTACCCACAAGCGTCTCGGTCACAGTTAGTCCTTCATGTGTCTCCTTGCCTCCCCGCCTGCTCTCTACAAAATGCTGTTGGGGATCTTAATTTGAGCCTGCCTCTCCTTTCTGACCTGCGTTAATGAGCAGGGGCATGGTTAATAATTAAGGGAGGCCTCATGGATAATGCACTGGCTTGGGTCTCAGGAGATGTTGGTTAGATTCCCGACCCTGCTCGCTGAGTGAGCTTGGGTAAGCCACCCCCCTTTCTTTGTGCTTCAGTTCGGGGATGATGATACCTACCTCCTTTGTAAATCTCCTCGGGATCTACTGATGATAAGTACCATATGAGAGCTAACAATGGGGACATTTGGGCTTTGCCTTCACTAAGGAAAGTAGCTGAGTTTAGGGCTGGCTTTGCTAAAGGGCCAGCTAAGCCTGACTTAAGTGTGTCCACTTTTCTGAGTCAGGATAAAGCCTTGAAACCATAATTGGCTTAGCAGCCGTTGAAATCGGTGAGGCAGTCTCCACATCAGAGCTACTGTTACAGGCTCTCTGCAAACTCAGGCAGGCTCTTCTGAATTGGTAACACTCGGGGCAGCTCTCCCCTCTCAGATTGATCTTAGTGCTGGTCTACACTTAAAAATTAGGTCAACCTAGCTACGTCACTCAGCTGTGAAAAATCGCCTGTCCTGAGTGCTGTAACCTAACCCCAGAGTGGGCACGGCTAGGTCAATGGAAGAATTCTAGCTACCGCCTCTTGGAGAGGTGGATTAGCAACATCAATAGAAACCCCACTTCTGTCAATGTGGGAAGCATCTACACTATGGCACTACAGCAACAACAGTTACACTCAGAACAGTTACCCTCTCTCCACCAGTGTGTCAGGCTCTCTGCAAACTCAGGGAGACTCTACATCAATCCTCAATCCCACTCTTCACATTTTGAAGATTTCCTTTGTAAGCGTAACAGCCAACATCTTATTTTTTCCGTTTATACAAAAGCTTTAGCTCTGAGGAACGATTGGGAGGTCTGGCTATACCCCCTGCCCCAATTAGTTGTTCAAAGGCACATCCCGTTCTTTGTGAAACCTGGTCCTAACAGGAACACAGCCCTAGCTCTGAGTTGTTAGTGTGGTGCTGCTAGGTTTTTCCAGCACACAGCGGCAGGGCGCAGCATTGCCCTTCTGCAGTATGCGCTCCCACAAGAGCTGCGTATGTGCAAATTGATCCTCGCGTTGCAGAAAGTCTGCGTGGAAAAGCTAACCTAACCCCAGAACAATCGGATGCTTGACTAGCCTCCACTGTACGTGCTTTAAACATAAATCTCCCAGGGGCATTGCAGCTTCCAAGGCACCAACCTCCATTTTGTCCAGCATGTGTGGCAGGAGATCGGCTGATGGGGGGATGGAGTTTTATAGCTGCTTTTAAGGTGATTTGTAGTAATGGACGCTCGGTTTTCTGCTAGCTCCATGCCAGCTCCCTCCCCTGAATTACCGGCAAAATCTTTCATGCTTGACACAAAGGATCACACACACATGCTGCGGAAATGGGCCTTCTCCACTGAAAAGCTTTTCTCTAGAGCTCGGATTGAATTTATTACCCTCTCCCCACCCTGACATCTGAGCTCCTAATCTGATTTTGCAGATTGCTCATGCCTTTATCATGGCGGGGAGGGGGGGGAGGAGGTCAAGTTGAAGGAGGGATGAGGAATAAAAAGCGGCAGTGCTTCAGCAACAACCTGTAACCCCCCTACTCTGCCCACAATGCAGAGTGTGGGGGTAGTTGCCATTTTTACTGTATATGGTCATCACTAGGTTCCAGAGTTATCATCCATTTGCGATGAACGGGACCAGCTGCCTTCCCAAATAGAGGAGACTGTTGTCGCTGCGGTGGTTATATAACAGGCCTGTATTGGGTCAAACATGCTCGGAAGGTGTTCGTCGTTAGAAACTTTTACGAGCTGTTCAGGGCCATCTGTGGCAGGCAATGCCCGTGGATGGGATGGAAGCTTCAGGCCCCGCCCCACAGAACTCATGGGGTATTTGGAATCTGGTCTGGGCCTCCCATCCTGGGTCCTGAAAAGATCTTCTGCTAACAACTGAGCCCTTCCCCCCACACCCCAACTGATTCATAAGGGGGTGGTTCTGTTAAAAAACCTGGGCACAACAGGGCCTCAAGCACTGAACTCAAGTCTCAGGAGCTCCAGGGTTGCTTTGTCACTCCCTGTCCCAGACGGTGCAGGGTGGCCACCAAGAGCCACCATGACCCCACCCCTGAAGCAGTCGCATTTCCATGGACAGGGGTTGCACCCACAGTCCGCTAGGCACTTTGTGGCCCCATTATTGGAGGGGAGGCCTCTCTCTCACTCAGTCACCCCCCAGGACTATCCCACTCCCTTCCCTATGCCTCTCTAGCTATGCTCCCTCTTATCTTACCCCACAGCCCCCTACTTCCCCTATAGCCCCTACAGCACCAGCTCCCCTCTACACCTCCTGCTCCCCCTTATCTTACCC
>NW_027058386.1:0-2836 GCF_011386835.1 Chrysemys picta bellii | reverse complement strand
GCCCAGGCACGACGCTGGGTGCTGGATCCAGCTGTGCCATAGAATCATAGAATATCAGGGTTGGAAAGGACCTCAGGAAGTCGTCTAGTCCAACCCCCTGCTCAAAGCAGCACCAATCCCCAACTAAAGCATCCCAGCCAGGGCTTTGTCAAGCCGGACCTTAAAAACCCCTAAGGAAGGAGATTCCACCACCTCCCTAGGGAACCCATTCCAGTGCTTCACCACCCTCCTAGTGAAATCGTTTTTCCTAATATCCAACCTAGACCTCCCTCACTGCAACTTGAGACCATTACTCCTCATTCTGTCATTTGCCAAGCTCCATTCTCTTTGGAACCCCCCTTCAGGTAGTTGAGGGCTGCTATCAAATCCCCCCATACTCTTCTCTTCTGCAGACTAAACAAACCCAGTTCCCTTAGCCTCTCCTCATAAGTCATGTACCCCAGCTCCCTAATCATTTTTGTTGCCCTCTGCTGGACTCTCTCCAATATGTCCACATTCTTTCTGTAGCGGGGGGCCCAAAACTGGATGCAATACTCCAGATGTGACTCACCAGTGCCGAATAGAGGGGAATAATCACTTCACCATGGGCTGGCACTGCAGGCCTCCCTGTGCTGAGTGGAGGTGCGGGGCAGGGGGTAGATCCCCGGACCAGGCTTGTGATCATGGGTCTCTTTCTCTACACCCTGGCTCAGGACTTCGGACGTTGGCTTCACGTCTCCCTCATCCCCTCCCACCAGGCCGCGCAATGACCGCAACGTCTTCTCCCGCCTCACCAGCAACCAGAACCAGGGCTCCGCGCTGGACAAGTAAGAGCCTCGCGGGGCAAGGAGCGGGTAGGGGGGTGAAGCTCCAGGGAGCCCAGCCCCAAGAGCAGTGAATGGCAGACGGTGACTCCCATGGCTGTCCCCAGGTACCGTCCCCGCTCTGCCTCGGGCCCGGCAGTCCCAGCTTGAGTCAGCCCCAGGCTCCTGCCGGGCTCGTGAAGCGACCAGGGTGAAGGCAGAGAGCTGCGATACCGGTGCAGTAGAACTTCACATGGGGCAGCATCTCCCTGGGCAGGGGCCCTATGCCAGACCTGTCTATAACCCCATTGATATGGAGGGGGGGTCTTTGGTCCCCCTCTACTGGCTGGACCTTGTCTCGGGGCTGCCCCTGAGCTGCCAAGCCTGGGCCTTTAGCTCAGGCAGAAGCAGCTGCTGTTGAGAGCCTGGGGTGGCAGATGCCCTCCCTGTAGATGATCCAGCTGGAGGCTCGTCGTAACATTGCACTGCTAGAGCCCTCAGAACAGGCCTGAAGCGGTGCCCTGGACTTTAGCGTTGTGTGCGCACACGTGGCAGTGCCCGATCCCCCGCTGGGCCCGTGGGGATCCCCTGGGGGGCTGGGGCTGTCACAAGCCCCACTAGCGGCCCTGGGCTCTTTAGCTCCTGCTGGTAGCTCTGGAGGGCCCTGGTTCAGGCCCCAGTGTGTTGGCCAAGATGGCGGCTGTCACACTGGCTGCTGGCAGAGGAGAATTTCACCCGCAGGGACGCTGCTGGGTGGGTTTGGCTGCAGTTATAAAGCGGGTGAGGTGGGTCCAGGGGGCTCTAGCTGAGGACACTAAGCCGCCATCCCGTCCCCAGCGAAGCATGGGGCTCGTCAGCGCTGGGCTTGGCAGGGGTCCCCAGGCGGTGGGGAAGCCATTTCCCAGTCAGCCCTACCCCGGTTCTGTGTGGCACTGGCTGTGCCATCGCACCTGCCCCTTCTGGGCCCTGCTCCCTCTCCCACTGTGCTCTGTGGGGAGATGCCGGCTGCTCACAGGTCCCGGTCCCCCTCAGGAGGTGACATGGCTGCTCTGGGTGGGGTGAGCTTTCTGCCAGGGGCCCGTAGGTGCTCCGATTGCTCCTGGTGCCAGGGGCTGTGACCCTTCGGAGGTGGGGTGGGGGTGCTCTCCAGTGGCAGCCTTTGGTTTCTACGGAGGAACGAGCCCACCTTAGGACTGCCTTTGACCGTCACGGGCCAGCCCCTGCACGGGTGCAAATTGACCTAGCTGCTGTGGGGGCAGCAGAGCGGCTTTGATTTACAGCTCCCGAGGACCTGGCCCTATGGGAGCTGGTAGCAACCACCTCCCATCTGCCTCCCTGCAGAATCCCAGTTTGGCGGCGATGTTCTAACCTGGGGGAGCCCATGGCGCTGCCTGCAGCTCAGGACCAGCCCCTGGTCCCCATCCCGCCTGCTATTAGACCACACGATAGCGCAGAGCCGGACCGTGTCAGAACGCCCCAGCCGTACCCCAAAACCCGGAGTGCGGAACCTGAGGGGCTAGGTTGGATGGCTGGTGGCAGTGATGAGACAGGGGGTTCCATGGGAAGATTAAATGAAGACTGGATGCAGGAATCCCCGGGCGAGGCCTCAGGCGTGCACTGTACTGGTCAGACTGGGTGATTGTAACAGTCCCTTCTGGCTGAATGACTCCAGTCCAGCCTGAAAGATCTTGTGTCCGAGCCACGTGTCCCTTCCTGCTCCTCTGCCCCTTTCCTCTCTGGTTTTCTGTGTCCGCTCCTCCCTCTCTACCCCGCTAGCTTGGATGCAATAACAACACTCCACTCTCTGACTCCGCTGCTGCCTCTCTCATCCGGGATTTTTTCTCCCGTAATCCTGCTAATTTTCTGTCCCTAGGTCTGACGACAGCGATTCCTCTGTCTCGGAGGTGCTGAGGTACATAAAACTTTCTATTGATTAGAACTCTCCTGCTTCTCGCATTTCCCTCCCCCTGCCCTGCATGCTGAATCCGTGCTGGCCAAACTCTGGGCCTTGCTTCTTTGCTAAATCTATTGGGACTCTGTCCTGGTGCTGCTCT
>NW_027058385.1:0-2836 GCF_011386835.1 Chrysemys picta bellii | reverse complement strand
TGGCTGGGTGAGGCAGGGCCCTGTATGTATATCAGCCATTGGCGCAGTGCCCTCTGCGTATCCCACACTCATCTCAGTGAAGCGTGTTGCCCAGGTGGGGCTGTCCCCTGTGTGTATTTACACACCCCAGCCCTTGCACTGGGGCAGTGGCCACTGGTAGCCAGAGGAGTCGGTGCCCTAGGTATGTTCTTCACTTCCCCCAAGGGGGCAGGGGCCTGGGTGTCAGGCAGTGCCTGTGTATCTTCCAACCCCATTGTGGCCGTGAGCCCTGCTCCTGGTGTGCGTCACTCCCCACTAGGGATGTGCCCTGTTTGCCACGTGGGGCAGTGCCCTGTGTGTAGCCCCCCCTCACCCTCTGTGACAGGTATGGCAGGCACTGATCCCTGCATCCCCGTGGGATGTGTATCCCCCAACTGGGGCAGTGACCCCTGCTGGCCAGCTGGGGCAGTGCCGTGTGTGTGTGTGTGTGTGTGTCCCCTATTTGGGTAGTGACCCCTGGGGGTAAGTGAGGCAGTGGCCTTTGATTTCCTCTTCTCTCCACACACACACACCCCTCTCCCTCTCTCTCTCTCTGTCTGACACAGTGCCCCCCTGTTGGCCAGTTGGGGCACAACCCGATGTGTATCTCTAGTGATTGGAGCAGTGACCTCCTGGTGTGGCAGTGCCCTCTTGGTATCTCCCTCCCCCCCCCCACACACACACACCATTGTGGTAGTGGCCACTTCAGGCAGTGGCCTGTTTCATTCCCCTACCACCACCATTGCAGCAGTGACCCCCGGTGGCCAGGTGCAGCAGTGCCCTGCGTGTATCCCCCCAACCAGTGCCCAGTCTGTGACCTCTGGTAGCCACGTGGGGCAGTGGCCTGTGTGTACCATCTCCACTAGAGCAGTGACCGCTGGTGTCTTGGTGCTAAGATGCAGCCACCTCTGGGTTACACAGTGGGGCTGTTTATAGGCCAGTGGGGACAGGCCCCCTCTGTTCCAGGAAGTA
The DNA here is from genome assembly GCF_011386835.1 of Chrysemys picta bellii. Lineage (NCBI taxonomy): Eukaryota > Metazoa > Chordata > Testudines > Emydidae > Chrysemys > Chrysemys picta. Next base: position 1,846 of record NW_027058385.1, on the reverse strand, counting down.
GGGAATAGCTGGGACTCGGGGCTGAGCGCTCCACCTTGTATGTACGTGTGATGCTGTTAAGGCTGCTTCCCCACTTTGAACTTTAGGGTACAAATGTGGGGGCCTGCATGAAGACTTCTAAGCTTAACTACCAGCTTAGATCTGGTCCACTGCCACCATTCCCAAATGGATTCCCTTCCCTGGGAAGCCTTGAGAAACTCTTCACCAATTCCCTGGTAAATACAGATCCAAACCCCTTGGATCTTAAAGCAGGGAGAAATGAACCATTCCCCCTCCTTCTCCCACCAACTCCTGGTGAATACAGTTTCAACCCCCCTGAGATCTTAAAACAAGGAGAAATTAACCATCCCCCCTCCTTCCTTTCACCAACCCCTGGTGAATACAGATCCAACCCCCTTGGATTTAAAAACAAGGAAAAATCAATCAGGTTCTTAAAAAGAAGGCTTTTAATTAAAGAAAAAGGTAAAAATTATTTCTGTAAAATTAGTATGGAAAATAACTTTACAGGGTAATCAGACTTAAAGAGCTCAGAGGACCTCCCTCTAGCCTCAGGTTCAAAGTACAGCAAACAAAGATAAACACTCTAGTAAAAGGTACATTTACAAGTTGAGAAAACAAAGGAAAACTAACATGCCTTGCCTGGCTATTTACTTACAAGTTTGAAATAGGAGAGACTTGTTTAGAAAGATGTGGAGAACCTGGATTGATGTCTGGTCCCTCTCAGTCCCAAGAGCGAACAACAACCCAAACAAAGAGCACAAACAAAAGCCTTCCCCTCACCAAGATTTGGAAGTATCTTGTCCCCTTATTGGTTCTCTGGGTCATATGCCAGCCAGGTTACCTGACCTTCTTAACCCTTTACAGGGAAAAGGATTTTGGAGTCTCTGGCCAGGAGGGGTTTTATAGTACTGTAGACAGGACAGCTGATACTCTTCCCTTTATAGTTATGACAGATGCGCTGAGCACCTTTCCCCGACGTGAAGAAGACCCTATGTGGCTCCAAAGCTGGTCCAGTAACAGGTATCACCTCACTAGCCTTGTCTCCCTGTCTTCCATTGTGCAAGTGTCCAACTTCCCCTTCGCTGCTGCTCTCCAACCCCCCCAGGCAACACCCCCAGGTCCCTTCACCTGCCAAACCTCCCCTGGACCCTGAGCCCGACCCCAACCCTGGGGGGGCTCCCCACCTGCAAACCCTATGGAGCCTGGGGGGGCCTGCTCCGAGGAGGGGAGGGGAAACCTGGGGCCACAAACTCAGTCATGGGGTTGAGGCTGCCCCTGCAAGGAGAAGCGGGGTGGGAGGGGAGAGAAGAGTGAAGCAATGCATGCTGGGAGATAGAATCGTAAAACTGGAAGGGACCTCGAGAGGTCTCTAGTCCAGTCCCCTGCACTCAAGGCAGGACGAAGTATTATCTAGACCAGCCCTGACAGGTGTTTGTCCAATCCGCTCTTCAACCTCCCCAAGGATGGAGATTCCACAATCTCCTTAGGCAATTTATTCCAGAGCTGAACCATCCTGACAATTAGGAAGTTTTTCCTAATGTCCAACCTAAACCTCCCTTGCTGCAGTTTAAGCCCCTTGCTTCTTGTCCTATCCTCAGAGGTTAAGAAGAACAATTCTTCTCCCTCCTCCTTGTAACAACCTTTTAGGTACTTGAAAACTGTTGTTATGTCGCCTCTCAGTCTTCTCTTCTCCAGACTAAACAAACCCAGTTTTTTCTATCTTCCCTCAAAACTCATGTTTTCTAGACCTTTAATCATTTTTGTTGCTCTTCTCTGGACTTTCGCCAATTTGTCCACATCTTTCCTGCAATGTGGAGCCCAGAACTGGATACAATGCTCCAGTTGA
>NW_027058384.1:0-2839 GCF_011386835.1 Chrysemys picta bellii | reverse complement strand
TGCTGGACTAGATGCAGGAGCTGCTGTTGGTGTTGATCTGTAATTCAGAGGAGCAAGGAATGGATCTTCCTGCTGTCAGATGTTTTTGGCTGTCTGCGCAGCTCTCTCAGCCTCTCCATTCGCTTGTGAGTAATGTGGGCTGCCAGTGATATGAGCAAAATCATATTTCATTCAGACTGACTTAAATTCTGCTGCAGTGAATTGTGGGACATTGTCCATCACTAGTTGTTCTGGATACAGAAATGAGCAAACGTACACTTCAGTTTCTCAATAACACTGCAACATGTTATGTCTTTCAAGTACATTATTTCTATATAGCTGGAAAAGTAGTCCACAATGACCTGGCAATGATGTCCTCTGAATTCACAAAAATCTGCAGCTAGTCTTTCCCAGTTCTCTCTCTTGTAGAGGTGGTTGTTCACTGGTTCAGCATTGCCTCTTAAGTTGATTTGGACTAGATCACCTTTCAAAAGCCCAATAGCATCAGATCCTCAAGTTCTTCCATCTTTCTCACTAGGCCCATCATGGCTGCTACACTGCAGCTGAGAAGGTTGTTGGTCTTTGATCTCATACACACGGAACGCAAAGCTTTTGTCTTTGTAAATTGGTTCGGTGATGAACTGGCCCATGCAGTTCAAAATCCCTTCAGGGAGGGTCAGAGCTTTGTGACATCAGCTCTCGAGTCAACTTTAAAGTCAATAGTCTTGCTTTGAATATTCAATGTCACTCTCCAGGCGGGCGCCATGTCATCACAAGTGATAGATCCCAGAATCAATGGGTCTTGATTGTCTGCAATATGAGTCAACTCCCTGACTGCTTCAGTGCAATGAACAGCTGCAAAATGTCCATATTTCAGGCATTTATTACAGCATGCGCCTCTGGCTGGACATGTATCATCCCTTGGGATATGACTTTTCCACACCTTGTGCATGTAGACTGGCATTTGTCCCTCTTAGCCTGCGAATTCTCTCTCCTTACCTCAGGGATTTTATGAGAAAGACTTTTAACACTTAAGTGTCTGTTTGTAGCTTTTAAGCTAGTTGCAGGTTTTTCAATTTGCTTTTGCCTGTTGTTTGACTAATTCTGACTCTTGCTAGCTGTATAGCTGTGGGTAGAGTTAAATCTCTCTTCGGCGGTAGCTACTGTGAAAGGTTTTTTGCAGTGTTGTTGTAGCTGTGACAGTCCCAGGATATTAGAGGTAGGTGAGGGAATATCATTTAGACCTCACCTGGCTTGTCTCTATGAAAGGTTTTTATCTTTTAACCCAATAACCAGCCTGTTTCTGAAATTTTCATGTTTTACATTCCCCAAATCACAGTTTTCAGCCAGGGGATGCAGAGGTCTTCTAAAACTTTCAACATTTTCCCCTGGTTCTTGAATTCTTTGCTGAAAACATGCTCTTTAATAAACCACATTTCCCTCGGTTATAAAGTGTGCATCAATCCTAACCACAACCCTTGCATAGTTGTCTTTGTGATGGTCTTCAGTAAAGTCAAAGGAGGTAAAGATATGCTCTGCGTGCTTCTCCATAGCCTAAATTAAAGTCAATACCTGTATATCCCCAGTTCCTTTGTGCAGCTTGTTTGCAATGCAAAATCGTGCAAAACATTGTTTCCAGTCTGTCCATTGTGAAGGGTTATGAAAGGTGACGTTCTCTGGGGAATCAGAGTGGGGCATGTTGATGAGGTCCTGCAAACTTTGTTGCTGTTCCTTCCGTCTGCAACCTGTGTTGCTGTTTTCCTTTGGTTTCTGTTCTTAGTTTACTCCTGACACCATATCACGTTCTGTACCAGATATGTACTGCCTACAGAGCTTGTTTACACACACCAGATGGACAGTGCTTAATTTGTAATGAAAGAGGTGCTGGGGCTCAAGCAATTTTTTTACAATCATAACTGATGCAGCAAGCCCAGAGGTGCCAGGGCTAAGCCCTGGCAAGCCCTGGCACAAGTTGAGCACTGCAGATGGGTTCATCATAAGAACCGTTAATGCTCTGCTGGATACAGCTGAGGTTCATTTAAATAAAATATTTTACAGAGTGTCACCTAGTAGTCGAACAGTATCATACAGTTTAACATGCCATTACACAGGTAGCCTGGCTTGTTTGCTAGACTCCATCCCATGTTTATCTTACTAGCCAGCTGCTCCTGCCCCCGGTGTCAGCTCAGAGCAGCCGGGCAGGCTCTGCACAAAACTTATGGGAGCGGTCTGGGGGCATCAGAGCTGCACTGCAGTGGGCATAGGCAGATGTTGAATTGGCACCTCGCTGGTCTTCCCTCCAGTTGTTGAGGCCTATTTGCCTTTCCCTGGTGATGGGCGTTGTGTTCATTAACGCTATTTGGATTTAACACCCCCCCCCCCATAAAGAACCTGTTCTGTTCCCCCCCCGGGCCCGAGAGGGGTTTGGTTTAAAGGGCTCACCCCAGGGTGAGATCCTGCAGCTGGGGTCCAGGAGACCCTGAGAACAGCTTGAGCCGGGCCTGTGCCACTACTAAATAAAGAGCGGCAGGGTCCCAGCAGAGTTCGGCAGGGCTGAGGGTAGTATTTAGTGTTGTGAAAGCTGGGGAGGTGGGTGGATGCTCCAGGAGCCCCCACTGGGGGGTTACCCCTAGAAGGCAGTAATGGATGGGCCCCTTTCTCCTGCCCGCTTGCTGGATCTCACCATCCAGTGGGTGACTGGACATCAGTCTGGTGAACGTGCCGGCGGGGGCTAGTTTGTGGTTATGAAAGGCCTGGGGAGAACTAGGCCCTCCTTTGATGCTGCGCTGCCATGAGAACGAAGGGGAGAGGAAAGGGTGGTAGCTGCAGAACCTACAAACGGAGCCGTTTCCTTACGGAG
>NW_027058383.1:0-2840 GCF_011386835.1 Chrysemys picta bellii | reverse complement strand
ATTTGCATCTGTCCTTGTGTGTTTGTTTGTAGGGGCCGGCAGGGGCTGCGTGCTGGGAAGGACGCCGAGCCCTGTGTAGGGGGCGGGGCTTGGCTGATTAAGGGGCCCATAAAAGCGGCCGCCCAGCCAGGCAGCGGTACAGCTGCGAGCAGCGGCAGCAAACAGGGCGGCTAACAGGGGAGTTTGAGAGAGAGTTCTCATTGGAAGAGAAGGTACCTGTATTTGCATCTGTCCTTGTGTGTTCTTGTGTGTTTGTTTGTAGGAGCCGGCAGGGGCTGGGTGCTGGGAATGACTCCGAGCCCTGTGTAGGGGGCGGGGCTTGGCTGATTAAGGGGCCCATAAAAGCGGCCGCCCAGCCAGGCAGCGGTACAGCTGCGAGCAGCGGCAGCAAACAGGGCGGCTAACAGGGGAGTTTGAGAGAGAGTTCTCATTGGAGGAGAAGGTACCTGTATTTGCATCTGTCCTTGTGTGTTCTTGTGTGTGTGTTGTTTGTAGGGGCCGGCAGGGGCTGGGTGCTGGGAAGGACGCCGAGCCCTGTGTAGGGGGCGGGGCTTGGCTGATTAAGGGGCCCATAAAAACGGCCGCCCAGCAGGCAGCGGTACAGCTGCGAGCAGCGGCAGCAAACAGGGCGGCTAACGGGGGAGTTTGAGAGAGAGTTCTCATTGGAGGAGAAGGTACCTGTATGTGCATCTGTCCTTTTGTGTTCTTGTGTGTGTGTTTGTTTGTAGGGGCCGGCAGGGGCTGGGTGCTGGGAAGGACGTCGAGCCCTGTGTAGGGGGCGGGGCTTGGCTGATTAAGGGGCCCATAAAAGCGGCCGCCCAGCCAGGCAGCGGTACAGCTGCGAGCAGCGGCAGCAAACAGGGCGGCTAACGGGGGAGTTTGAGAGAGAGTTCTCATTGGAGTAGAAGGTACCTGTATTTGCATCTGTCCTTGTGTGTTCTTGTGTGTGTGTTTGTTTGTAGGGGCCGGCAGGGGCTGGGTGCTGGGAAGGACGCCGAGCCCTGTGTAGGGGGCGGGGCTTGGCTGATTAAGGGGCCCATAAAAGCGGCCGCCCAGCCAGGCAGCGGTACAGCTGCGAGCAGCGGCAGCAAACAGGGCGGCTAACAGGGGAGTTTGAGAGAGAGTTCTCATTGGAGGAGAAGGTACCTGTATTTGCATCTGTCCTTGTGTGTTCTTGTGTGTGTGTTTGTTTGTAGGGGCCGGCAGGGGCTGGGTGCTGGGAAGGACGCTGAGCCCCGTGTAGGGGGCGGGGCTTGGCTGATTAAGGGGCCCATAAAAGCGGCCGCCCAGCAGGCAGCGGTACAGCTGCGAGCAGCGGCAGCAAACAGGGCGGCTAAAAGGGGAGTTTGAGAGAGAGTTCTCATTGGAGGAGAAGGTACCTGTATTTGCATCTGTCCTTGTGTGTTCTTGTGTGTTTGTTTGTAGGGGCCGGCAGGGGCTGGGTGCTGGGAAGGACGCCGAGCCCTGAGTAGGGGGCGGGGCTTGGCTGATTAAGGGGCCCATAAAAGCGGCCGCCCAGCCAGGCAGCGGTACAGCTGCGAGCAGCGGCAGCAAACAGGGCGGCTAACAGGGGAGTTTGAGATAGAGTTCTCATTGGAGGAGAAGGTACCTGTATTTGCATCTGTCCTTGTGTGTTCTTGTGTGTTTGTTTGTAGGGGCCGGGTGCTGGGAAGGACGCCGAGCCCTGAGTAGGGGACGGGGCTTGGCTGATTAAGGGGCCCATAAAAGCGGCCGCCCAGCCAGGCAGCGGTACAGCTGCGAGCAGCGGCAGCAAACAGGGCGGCTAACAGGGGAGTTTGAGAGAGAGTTCTCATTGGAGGAGAAGGTACCTGTATTTGCATCTGTCGTTGTGTGTTTGTTTTTAGGGGCCGGCAGGGGCTGGGTGCTGGGAAGGACACCGAGCCCTGTGTAGGGGGCGGGGCTTGGCTGATTAAGGGGCCCATAAAAGCGGCCGCCCAGCCAGGCAGCGGTACAGCGGCAGCAAACAGGGCGGCTAACAGGGGAGTTTGAGAGAGAGTCCTCATTGGAGGAGAAGGTACCTGTATTTGCATCTGTCCTTGTGTGTTCTTGTGTGTTTGTTCGTAGGGGCCGGCAGGGGCTTGGTGCAGGGAAGGACGCCGAGCCCTGTGTAGGGGGCGGGGCTTGGCTGATTAAGGGGCCCATAAAAGCGGCCGCCCAGCCAGGCAGCGGTACAGCTGCGAGCAGCGGCAGCAAACAGGGCTGCTAACAGGGGAGTTTGAGATAGAGTTCTCATTGGAGGAGAAGGTACCTGTATTTGCATCTGTCCTTGTGTGTTCTTGTGTGTTTGTTTGTAGGGGCCGGGTGCTGGGAAGGACGCCGAGCCCTGAGTAGGGGACGGGGCTTGGCTGATTAAGGGGCCCATAAAAGCGGCCGCCCAGCCAGGCAGCGGTACAGCTGCGAGCAGCGGCAGCAAACAGGGCGGCTAACAGGGGAGTTTGAGAGAGAGTTCTCATTGGAGGAGAAGGTACCTGTATTTGCATCTGTCGTTGTGTGTTTGTTTTTAGGGGCCGGCAGGGGCTGGGTGCTGGGAAGGACACCGAGCCCTGTGTAGGGGGCGGGGCTTGGCTGATTAAGGGGCCCATAAAAGCGACCGCCCAGCCAGGCAGCGGTACAGCGGCAGCAAACAGGGCGGCTAACAGGGGAGTTTGAGAGAGAGTCCTCATTGGAGGAGAAGGTACCTGTATTTGCATCTGTCCTTGTGTGTTCTTGTGTGTTTGTTCGTAGGGGCCGGCAGGGGCTGGGTGCAGGGAAGGACGCCGAGCCCTGTGTAGGGGGCGGGGCTTGGCTGATTAAGGGGCCCATAAAAGCGGCCGCCCAGC
>NW_027058382.1:0-2842 GCF_011386835.1 Chrysemys picta bellii | reverse complement strand
CTCTCTCTCAAACTCCCCTGTTAGCCGCCCTGTTTCCTGCCGCTGCTCGCAGCTGTACCGCTGCCTGGCTGGGCGGCCGCTTTTATGGGCCCCTTAATCAGCCAAGCCCCGCCCCCTACTCAGGGCTCGGCGTCCTTCCCAGCACCCAGCCCCTGCCGGCCCCTACAAACAAACACACAAGAACACACAAGGACAGATGCAAATACAGGTCCCTTCTCCTCCAATGAGAACTCTCTCTCAAACTCCACTGTTAGCTGCCCTGTTTGCTGCCGCCTTACCGCTGCCTGGCTGGGCGGCCGCTTTTATGGGCCCCTTAATCAGCCAAGCCCCGCCCCCTACTCAGGGCTCGGCGTCCTTCCCAGCACCCAGCCCCTGCCGGCCCCTACAAACAAACACACAAGAACACACAAGGACAGATGCAAATACAGGTACCTTCTCCTCCAATGAGAACTCTCTCTCAAACTCCCCTGTTAGCCGCCCTGTTTGCTGCCGCTGCTCGCAGCTGTACCGCTGCCTGGCTGGGCGGCCGCTTTTATGGGCACCTTAATCAGCCAAGCCCCGCCCCCTACACAGGGCTCGGCGTCCTTCCCAGCACCCAGCCGCTGCCGGCCCCCACAAACAAACACACAAAAACACACAAGGAGAGATGCAAATACAGGTACCTTCTCCTCCAATGAGAACTCTCTCTCAAACTACCCTGTTAGCCGCCCTGTTTGCTGCCGCTGCTCGCAGCTGTACCGCTGCCTGGCTGGGCGGCCGCTTTTATGGGCCCCTTAATCAGCCAAGCCCCGCCCCCTACACAGGGCTCGGCGTCCTTCGCAGCACCCAGCCCCTGCCGGCCCCTACAAACAAACACACAAGAACACACAAGGACAGATGCAAATACAGGTACCTTCTCCTCCAATGAGAACTCTCTCTCAAACTCCCCTGTTAGCCGCCCTGTTTGCTGCCGCTGCTCGCAGCTGTACCGCTGCCTGGCTGGGCGGCCGCTTTTATGGGCCCCTTCATCAGCCAAGCCCCGCCCCCTACTCAGGGCTCGGCGTCCTTCCCGGCACCCGGCCCTTACAAACACACACACAAGAACACACAAGGACAGATTCAAATACAGGTACCTTCTCCTCCAATGAGAACTCTCTCTCAAACTCCCCTGTTAGCCGCCCTGTTTGCTGCCGCTGCTCGCAGCTGTACCGCTGCCTGGCTGGGCGGCCGCTTTTATGGGCCCCTTAATCAGCCAAGCCCCGCCCCCTACACAGGGCTCGGCGTCCTTCCCAGCACCCAGCCCCTGCCGGCCCCTACAAACAAACACACACACAAGAACACACAAGGACAGATGCAAATACAGGTACCTTCTCCTGCAATGAAAACTCTCTCTCAAACTCCCCTGTTAGCCGCCCTGTTTGCTGCCGCTGCTCACAGCTGTACCGCTGCCTGGCTGGGCGGCCGCTTTTATGGGCCCCTTAATCAGCCAAGCCCCGCCCCCTGCAGAGGGCTCGGCCTCCTTCCCAGCACCCAGCCCCTGCCGGCCCCTACAAACAAACACACAAGAACACACAAGGACAGATGCAAATACAGGTACCTTCTCCTCCAATGAGGACTCTCTCTCAAACTCCCCTGTTAGCCGCCCTTTTTGCTGCAGCTGTTCGCAGCTGTACCGCTGCCTGGCTGGGCGGCCGCTTTTATGGGCCCCTTAATCAGCCAAGCACCGCCCTCTACACAGGGCTCGGCGTCCTTCCCAGCACCCAGCCCCTGCCGGCCCCTACAAACAAACACACAAGAACACACAAGGACAGATTCAAATACAGGTATCTTCTCCTTCAATGAGAACTCGCTCTCAAACTCCCCTGTTAGCCACCCTGTTTGCTGCGCTGCTCGCAGCTGTACCGCTGCCTGGCTGGGCGGCCGCTTTTATGGGCCCCTTAATCAGCCAAGCTCCGCCCCCTACACAGGGCTCGGCGTCCTTCCCAGCACCCAGCCCCTGCCGGCCCCTACAAACAAACACACAAGAACACACAAGGACAGATGCAAATACAGGTACCTTCTCCTCCAATGAGCACTCTCTCTCAAACTCCCCTGTTAGCCGCCCTGTTTGCTGCCGCTGCTCGCAGCTGTACCGCTGCCTGGCTGAGAGGCCGCTTTTATGGGCCCCTTAATCAGCCAAGCCTCGCCCCCTACACAGGGCTCGGCGTCCTTCCCAGCACCCAGCCCCTGCCGGCCCCTACAAACAAACACACACACAAGAACACACAAGGACAGATGCAAATACAGGTACCTTCTCCTCCAATGAGAACTCTCTCTCAAACTCCCCTGTTAGCCGCCCTGTTTCCTGCCGCTGCTCGCAGCTGTACGGCTGCCTGGCTGGGCGGCCGCTTTTATGGGCCCCTTCATCAGCCAAGCCCCGCCCCCTACACAGGGCTCGGCGTCCTTCCGAGCACCCAGCCCCTGCCGGCCCCTACAAACAAACACACACACAAGAACACACAAGGACAGATGCAAATTCAGGTACCTTCTCCTCCAATGAGAACTCTCTCTCAAACTCCCCTGTTTGCTGCCGCTGCTCGCAGCTGTACCGCTGCCTGGCTGGGCGGCCGCTTTTATGGGCCCCTTAATCAGCCAAGCCCCGCCCCCTACACAGGGCTCGGCGTCCTTCCCAGCACCCAGCCGCTTCCGGCCCCTACAAACAAACACACAAGAACACACAAGGACAGATGCAAATACAGGTACCTTCTCCTCCAATGAGAACCCTCTCTCAAACTCCCCTGTTAGCCGCCCTGTTTGCTGCCGCTGCTCGCATATGTACCGCTGCCTGGCTGGGCGGCCGCTTTTATGGGCCCCTTAATCAGCC
>NW_027058381.1:0-2842 GCF_011386835.1 Chrysemys picta bellii | reverse complement strand
GCTTGGGCGCGGGGCCCTCTTAGGGGTGGGGCCCGATTCAGGGGAATTGGTTGAATTGGCCTAAAGCCGGCCCTGGGTGGGGGTATGGCCACAGAGCCGCAGGGAGGGGAACCCTGAGGTGTGGGGGCTGGGTGGGTACTGGGAGTTCCTCCTGAAGGGACGGGGGTTGGCCAAGGTCACTCAGCCCCGGGGTGTGGGAGGGGGACTGGCTGAGGGCACTCAGAGCCCCAGGAAGTTGGCGGGGGCTGAGGGGAGGGACTGGCCAGGGGCACTCAGAGCTCGGGGGGGGGCTGTCCGGGGGGGCACTCACAGCCCCAGGAGATGGGTGGGGGAGGGGCACACAGGATTTCAGGAATTCCCTGGCAGTGAAGAGCTGCTGGCGGCAGGGAGGAGCCAGCCGTGACAATCCCCACTTGGGATCCCTGGCTGGGCCAGTGGCTATGGGGGCCCGTGGCCAAGCTGCAGCGGAAGGTGACCTGAAGGAAATGCCTCGGCCTCGGCCTCCGGCTAGGAAGGGCCTGGGCCAGACAATGACCCACCGCGCAGTGTCCCAGCTCCCTGCCGCACACCTGCGGGGCACGGCCCCTCCTCTGTAGGGAGGTTGGCATGTGCCTTAGTGCTGCTTCCTCCATCCCCAAAGGCCTCTCCCAGCCAGTCTCTGGCAACCCCTGCCGTTCAATACACACATTACCCTGCTGTGACATACCGGGGGGGGGACCCCTCGGGGATGGGGGGGCTGTCACACAGCTGGGCAATTTAACCCGGCTGGGCCGGGGTGACTGTCTCCCTGGAGCTGGGGTCTCAGCCCAGGTGTCTCTCTGCCCTTCCCCCCAGTCGCCCCCGGGCAAGGTGGGAGCGCCCCACGTTGCGTTCCAGCCCCACATTCACACCCAGAAGTGCTGGTGGGTTCCAATCCCAGCTGAACACGCCCACCCGGCCTTAGTGCGGAGCAGAAGGGCCCAGCGCTGCCCCACAGACCCTTTGGCTCTCCGAGCCCGCTCTTACCCATCACCGCAGCACGTCTGGCCCAGGCTGAACGCTGCTGCTCTGTGCAGAGAGGCTGGCACTTCTCGCTCCTGCCATACGAGGGGCAGGTGCTGCTACCGACTGCTCCCCCTAACTCCCGCCCTGCTGCGCTCTGAGGATGCTGCCCTGCTGTGGAGCTCTCAGGTGTCTTGAACTGGAATTTGTTTGGAGAGAAACTGCTAAGGAGCCTTATCAGCCCCGAGCAGAGAGTACCTGGGAGCCTGCCTGGGTCGGGCGGGTCTGGTACAGCCTCCCCCCAGATAAGGCTCTTCCCTGGACCTGCCACTCATTGGAATCTGGAACGATTCCCTCCGAGGTAACACCCGGGGCAGCCAGGGCAGGGCAGGGCATGGCCTGCTCCCCTGGAGCGTTAGGGCTTTCAGGATTCAGAGGTGTCCGCGGAGCAGGTTGTGATTGTACGTTAAAGCAGCGAAGAAAGTTGGGGGGGCAGAGGAATTGGGTGCTGTGGCCCCCCCATGCCTGGGGCCTATTTGAAAGGCAGCTGTCACACTGTCCCCTTTATCGGGAGTGCCCACTACACCCATCTCATGTAGTCCTCGGCACAAGAAGGGGGAGCATGTTCCCAGCTGAACGGCGTTCGTCCAGGACTCACCGACCCCTATTCCAGGATGGGGGAGTGACCTGAGAGAGAGGTCACCATGTAGCCTGCAATCATCAGTGGCTTCTGGATTCCTCTGGGAAAGGGTTAACCAGGGGCTTAGTTTAGTCCACACTTGGCTTTCTCGGCAGTGCTGGACTCTGGTGGCAGGGAGGGGTCCAGCTCGCACCCTTTCACCTGGCAGGGAAAGTGACCTAAAGGTTAGGATGTTCTCACAGGCTATCGTAGTTACTGGGACCTTGGCAGGGAGGATTGGTGGCTTGTGGGGCATCGGATACCTCCCCTCCTCCTAGAGCTGTGCAGTAACCAGAACATTACCCCTGCGAGGAGAGGGTTTCGGGGACCCTGGGATCTTGGGAGCCAGGGCTTCTCTCAGCAGCTTGGAAGCCCAGGCCCCCATCAGCCTGTCAAGCAGGTGGGCAGGCGGGCGAGCTGGCAGGGAGCCAAGCAGCTTTCCGTGTGAAACCTGCCTGCTTTGTGTCTGAAGGTTTGTCCACATCGACGTGTTCCCACGAAACGTTTGGATTTTGACAAGCTGGCAATTTCTGATGGAAAAACAGTTCCACTGGCAAATTCTGACCAGCGCCTCTCCTGACCGCACAGATCCCTGCATCTTTGCTGAGCGTGGAATCCGAATGGACTTGACACAGCGGGTTTAGCAGGCCAATGTTCAAACCACTGAGCTATCCCTCTCCCCTTGTAAAGTCAGCCCTTCTCACCAATTACGGACGTATCTGGGGTTTGGCCGAGATCAGGGCATCGTGGGCCTGATTCTGCTCCTCTCCCCCATGCCGGGGTCACCCCTAGATCCACTTATCCACTGAATGCACCTTCCAGCCCCCCCGCCAGCGCTGGGCCCAAAGAAACGCTGAGTTCTCCGAAGGGTTCGCAAGGCCGGCCTGCGCTAGTGAGCCCACTACTCCCATTCGCAGGCCTCCAGCGCCTGGGAATGGGCCAGCCGGGGTGGGGGAGGTGCTGCTCGACTGGCTGTTTGCTTTACACAGCTTCGTTATCCCTTTCTCCGGTAACGGCTGCCAAGACGCCGGCAGTGACTGAAGAGCGCTGGTGCCAACCGCAGGGCAGCGTGTGGGAACCAGGCACCCCCCCAAATTGGCTGGGAGTTCTACCCTTCAATCTCACTAACTCCTATACTAGGGCTAGCCCCGGCTAACAGCTGGGGATCTCTCGCTCATGCCT
>NW_027058380.1:0-2846 GCF_011386835.1 Chrysemys picta bellii | reverse complement strand
AAAAGTGTCTGCTCTCCATGAAAATTTAATTGTTTTGGCGACAAACCAAATGCCAGAGAAACAAAAATCTGGAAAGGCCACTGTGATGCTTCGTAGGAGTTGTAGTTCAGGTAGCACATGTCCCCGTTCTCTATAGGCTGGACTCCTCAGCCAGACAACTTCTCCCATCATGCACCACAACCTAGGACTTCCATGATGCACCACCTCCCCTCTCCAAGAGTGGAGACCGTGGTGCATCCTAGGAAGTGTAGTCTGGTTGGGGACTATAGAGGAGAACATGAGGTATTTGAACCACAATTCCCATGAAGTATCACGGGTTTAAAACAAACAAAACTTCTTCACACAACATGCAGTCAGCCTGTGGAACTTGTTCCCAGGGGATGTTGTGAAGGCCAAAAAATTTACTGTATTCAAAAAAGAGAACTTCTGGAGAAGTTCATGGAAGATAGGTCCATCAGTGGCTATTAGTCAAGATGGCCATGGATGCAACCCCATGCTCTGGGTGTCCCTCAGCCTCTGACTGCCAGAAGATGGGACTGGACAGCAGGGGATGGATCACTCGATAATTGCCCTGTTCTGTTCATTCCCTCTTAAGCATCTGGCACCAGCCACTGTCAGAAGACAGGATACTGGGCTTGATGGACCATTGACCACTTTTATGTTCTTATGTCCTTTCCAGATGGAACTATAATGGTTTTCAGGCAGTTGTTTTTTTGCCAAAGTTTCACAGTCAGCAGATACTTTTCAGCAAAATTTACTTGAGTCGAAACCCCAATTTTCCATCGAAAAGCGGTTTCTGTGGAAAATGTCCCTAGCAAATAGCTCGTCAAGGCAAACGGTGCCAATAGGTGGCGCTTAAGAGTATGTAACATGCTGGATGCTATAAAACCAGTCAAACGCGTTATGCTACAAATGACTTCCCCTGCACGTCGCTTCCCATCCAAGTTGAAATATTTCAGTTGGGGCCAAACTACTTTGGTATTTGAATTTTTGACGAAGAAAATCAAGAAGTTGGGTGGAAAATGTGGGCAAAAGTGAAATTGGTTATCATTTTCGTTGATTGTTTCTACTGGAAAAGACCCCCTTTTCGGGTGCGCTCTGCTCTGTACCCATATCCAGACGTAGAGCACTCTTGTCACAGCATTGTAGATTCGATAATGTTGTTTCTGAGGTGCATTCTTGCCTGTCGTTCTTGGCCGTGATGTAGTGTTGTCTGTCTCCTTCTAGGGAGATTCCGGGGGACCCCTACTCTGCAATGGGAAACTCCAAGGCATTGTGTCTTGGGGGACCCAGACATGCGCACTGCCCAACAAACCAGGTGTCTACGTCAGCGTCTGTAAATACATCGACTGGATCCGGGAGACCATGAACAACAACTGATCCTTGGTACCTCAGGACACTGCGGTATCCCTCCCTCTCCGACCTGCGCTGCCGCATAGGGTCCGTACAGTGCCGTTGCAGGTGCATTAGCCAGATTGTCCCTCCTGGCTCTGTGCACAGATGTTAAATAATAAAGGCCCTCTGCTGCTGGGAGCGGTTAGTTCATGGACACACCACATGATTTTACGCCTTCTTCTTAGTGTAGCACCATGCCCTATAAGTATAACGCTTCGCTGCAGCATCTGGGTGCCTCACAATCGCCAATGTCTTTATCCTCACACACCCATTTGAGGCAAAGCAGGGCTATTCTCCCCATTATATAGCTGGGGAAACTGAGGCACGGAGCAGCTAAGCGATTTGTCCATGCTCACACAGGACGTCGGTAGCAGAGCAATGACTTGAACCTGGGTCTCCAAGGTCAAGGTATGTGCACTAATCACTAAGCCATCCCACCCACCGTCCCTTGCTCCCCTTCCCTGTCAGCTGGTTGGAAAAGCGGGTCGGGTCAGAAATGGAATGTTCCATGGGAAAATGCGGAACTTCCCCTGGGGGAAGATTCCAAAGTGTGGGTAAGCAGGAAACAGCTACTTTCTCTTTCTCCAATGGGCAGAAAATGGGACAAAAGTTTGTGAAACCTCCCTCCTACTTTTTCATTCTTTGGTGCTGGCCAAAGTTGGGACATAATGTGAGACAATAGGTTTCCCTTTGCATTTTCTTTCTTTTTTGAACGTTTTCCCACAGGGAAACAGAAATTTCCTGGTGGGAAAATTTCAGAAGGGGGGTGTTTTCTCCCCTCCCCGGTGCAAAAAATCTGTTGAACACCAAGAGCCATTGACTTTGGATGAGGAACTGAGTGGAGACACATTTGATCCCAGGCTCCCAGCATGCAAACCCTCTTTGCCATTTCAGAACGAGCCAGTATCTCTGACCCAGCAGCCCTCGACTCGGCACAAGAACCTGGAGGTGTTGGGCAATGCAGATTAAACCTTGGAAGATCTAGTCCAGCCAGAGAGCCAGGCCCATAGAAGAAAAAGGAGGCTCCTGAAACTACAACTTCCATAATGCACCATGGTGGTTTAGCAAGAGGGGGAGACTGCGGTGCATCATGGGAGCTGTAGTCAAACCACGGTGCCTGGCCCATAGAGGAAAATGAGGGTACAAGGCACCTGAACTACATTTATTTACTTATTTCCTGTTTGAACTAGGGCAGATCTTTTAGAAAAAAACATCCCAGCTTGACTTAAAAACAGCCAATGATGGAGAATCCCCTACGGTCCTTGGTACATTCTTTCAAGAATTAAGTACCCTTCCTGTTAAAAATATAGCATCGTATTTCTAGTCTACATTTGTCTCCCTTCAACTTCCAGCCATTGGATCTTGTTAGATCTTAGCTAGATTGAAGAGGCCTCCATGATCAAATTGCTACTTAAGGGCTGGGATCACGTCACCCCTTAACCTCCTCTTTG
>NW_027058379.1:0-2846 GCF_011386835.1 Chrysemys picta bellii | reverse complement strand
ACGCAATCATTGACCAGCTGCTATCAAGGGTAGTGACTTTGGAAAATGTGCAGACCATTGTGGATGGCTTTAATGCTCTCGGTTTCTCTAACTGCGGCATGGCGATAGACGGAACGCATATCCCTATCTTGGCCCCGGCACACCAGGGCGGCCAGTACGTAAACCGTAAGGGGTACTTTTCCATGGTGCTGCAAGCACTGGTGGATCGCAAGGGACATTTCACCGATATCAACGTGGGATGGCCGAGAAAAGTGCATGACGCTCGCATCTTCAGGAACTCTGGTCTGTTTGAACAGCTGCAGGAAGGGACTTACTTCCCAGACCAGAAAATTACTGTTGGGGATGTTGAAATGCCTATAGTTATCCTCGGGGACCCAGCCTACCCCTTAATGCCATGGCTCATGAAGCCGTACACAGGCA
This sequence comes from Chrysemys picta bellii, assembly GCF_011386835.1. NCBI lineage: Eukaryota > Metazoa > Chordata > Testudines > Emydidae > Chrysemys > Chrysemys picta. Next base: position 2,426 of record NW_027058379.1, on the reverse strand, counting down.
CCCTGGACAGTAGTAAGGAGCAGTTCAACTATAGGCTGAGCAAGTGCAGGTTGGTGGTAGAATGTGCTTTTGGACGTTTGAAAGCGCGCGGGCACAGTTTACTGACTCGGTTAGATCTCAGCACAACCAATATTCCAGTTGTAATTGCTGCTTGTTGTGTGCTCCACAATATCTGTGAGAGTAAGGGGGAGACGTTTATGGCGGGGTGGGAGGTTGAAGCAACTGGTCTGGCGGCCAATTTCGCACAGCCAGACAACAGGGCAATTAGAAGAGCGCAGCAGGGCACGCTGCGCATCTGAGAAGCTTTGAAAGACAGTTTCATGACTGGCCAGGGTACGGTGTGACAGTTGTGTTTGTTTATCTTGAAGTTACCCGCCCCCTATATATATGAAAGGAAATAAAGTCACAATTGTTTAAAAACCATTGTTTATTATTTGTCGCACAACACATTGAGAGAAATAAGAAGGTAGATGGGGCAGGGTTGGGTTATGGGGGTGGAGGAGGAGGGAAGGACAAGTCCAGAAACCGAATCAAATGTTCGCATATGCCAGCTTTCTGTTACTTGGGCGATCCTCTGGGGTTGAGCGTGTGGGTCCCCATAGCCTCCCCCCTCGTGTTCTTGGGCGTCTGGGTGAGGAGGCTATGGAACTTGGGGAGGAGGGAGGGCGGTTAAACAGGGGCTGCAGCGGCAGTCTGTGGTCTTGCTGCCTTTCCTGCATTAGATCCACCATACAGTGCAGCATGTCAGTTTGCTCCCCCATGAGCTTGACCAAAGCGTCCTGCCTGCTCTCATCATAGAATCATAGAATATCAGAGTTGGAAGGGACCTCAAGAGGTCATCTAGTCCAACCCCCTGCTCAAAGCAGGACCAATTCCCAGCTAAATCATCCCAGCCAGGGCTTTGTCAAGCCGGGCCTTAAAAACCTCCAAGGAAGGAGACTCCACCACCTCCCTAGGTAACGCATTCCAGTGTTTCACCACCCTCCTAGTGAAATAGTTTTTCCTGATATCCAACCTGGACCTCCCGCACTGCAACTTGAGACCATTGCTTCTTGTTCTGTCGTCTGTCGTCTGCCACCACTGAGAACAGCCGAGCTCCATCCTCTTTGGAACCCCCCTTCAGGTAGTTGAAGGCTGCTATCAAATCCCCCCTCATTCTTCTCTTCTGGAGACTAAACAATCCCAGTTCCCTCAGCCTCTCCTCATAAGTCATGTGCTCCAGACCCCTAATCATTTTTGTTGCCCTCCGCTGGACTCTTTCCAATTTTTCCACATCCTTCTTGTAGTGTGGGGCCCAAAACTGGACACAGTATTCCAGATGAGGCCTCACCAATGTCGAATAAAGGGGAACGATCACGTCCCTCGATCTGCTGGCAATGCCCCTACTTATACAGCCCAAAATGCCGTTAGCCTTCTTGGCAACAAGAGCACACTGTTGACTCATATCCAGCTTCTCGTCCACTGTGACCCCTAGGTCCTGATCTGCAGAACTGCTACCTAGCCATTCGGTCCCTAGTCTGTAGCAGTGCATGGGATTCTTCCGTCCTAAGTGCAGGACTCTGCACTTGTCCTTGTTGAACCTCATCAGGTTTTTTTCAGCCCAATCTTCTAATTTGTCTAGGTCCCTCTGTATCCGATCCCTACCCTCTAGTGTATCTACCACGCCTCCTAGTTTAGTGTCATCTGCAAACTTGCTGAGAGTGCAGTCCACACCATCCTCCAGATCATTAATAAAGATATTAAACAAAACCGGCCCCAGGACCGACCCTTGGGTCACTCCGCTTGAAACCGGCTGCCAACTAGACATGGAGCCATTGATCACTACCCGTTGAGTCCGACGATCTAGCCAGCTTTCTATCCACCTTACAGTCCATTCATCCAGCCCATACTTCTTTAACTTGGCGGCAAGAATACTGTGGGAGACCGTATCAAAAGCTTTGCTAAAGTCAAGGAATAACACATCCACTGCTTTCCCCTCATCCACAGAGCCAGTTATCTCATCATAGAAGGCAATTAGGTTAGTCAGGCACGACTTCCCCTTCGTGAATCCATGCTGACTGTTCCTGATCACTTTCCTCTCCTCTAAATGTTTCATAATTGATTCCTTGAGGACCTGCTCCATGATTTTTCCAGGGACTGAGGTGAGGCTGACTGGCCTGCAGTTCCCCGGATCCTCCTTCTTCCCTTTTTTAAAGATGGGCACTACATTAGCCTTTTTCCAGTTATCTGGGACCTCCCCCGATCGCCATGAGTTTTCAAAAATAATGGCTAATGGCTCTGCAATCTCACCCGCCAACTCCTTTAGCACCCTCGGATGCAGCGCATCCGGCCCCATGGACTTGTGCACGTCCAGTTTTTCTAAATAGTCCCGAACCACTTCTTTCTCCACAGAGGGTTGGTCACCTTCTCCCCATGCTGTACTGCCC
>NW_027058378.1:0-2847 GCF_011386835.1 Chrysemys picta bellii | reverse complement strand
AAGGGAAATGGTTCAGTCGCCCCCAAACAATTGTTTTTTGAGGTTTCTGGTTTGGCCAGGGAACCAGGAAATCAGTTATTCACGCAGCTCTACTCATGTTCTCCATCCCCTACGGGATGCACCTTGGTGCCTGCCCTCACGATGCCTCCTTTGGCCATCACCTGCCAGGAAGAAGAAACCCTCCTGTTACAGGGGTCCTGGTGGGAGGTGGGGGATGCTCATGGGGGAATGCTGGGGGTGGGGGGTGTCTATACTGATGCCTTCCTGTGGGGAAGGAGCAGAAAATCCCGCAGAGCCATACAGAGTCCCAGACCCAGACTGGAGTTTACTGGGACCTCGACCAAGTCAGAAATTCTCTCTCCCTGCAAAAAGAACAGGAGTACTTGTGGCACCTTAGAGACTAACAAATTTATTAGAGCATAAGCTTTCGTGGACTACAGCCCACTTCTTCAGATGCATACAGAGTGGAATAAATATTGAGGAGATATATATACACACATACAGAGAGCATAAACAGGTGGGAGTTGTCTTACCAACTCCGAGAGGCCAATTAAGTAAGAGAAAAAAAACCGGACAGTCTCTCCGCAAAAGAATTAATGGACACAAATCTGACATCAGGAATCATAATACTCAAAAAGCAGTGGGAGAACACTTTAACCTGTCTGGTCATTCAATGACAGACCTGCGGGTGGCTATATTACAACAGAAAAACTTCAAAAACAGACTCCAACGAGAGACTGCTGAGCTGGAATTGATATGCAAACTAGACACAATCAACTCAGGATTGAATAAGGACTGGGAATGGCTGAGCCATTACAAACATTGAATCTATCTCCCCTTGTAAGTATTCTCACACTTCTTATCAAATTGTCTGTACTGGGCTAGCTTGATTTATCACTCCAAAAGTTTTTTTTCTCTTACTTAATTGGCCTCTCAGAGTTGGTAAGACAACTCCCACCTGTTTATGCTCTCTGTATGTGTGTATATATATCTCCTCAATATTTATTCCACTCTGTATGCATCCGAAGAAGTGGGCTGTAGTCCACGAAAGCTTATGCTCTAATAAATTTGTTAGACTCTAAGGTGCCACAAGTACTCCTGTTCTTTTTGTGGATACAGACTAACACGTCTGCTACTCTGAAATCTCTCCCTGCAGAAACCATCCACTGGCTGGCCAGTTCTGCATTTCCTTCACTGGCTTTTACATGTAAATGTCAAGGTCAAGAGAACCTGGCCTCGGGGCAGTTTGGGGACCTGGGACATATATGGGTGTCTGGCCGCCAGTGCTGTGTCATGTGTACGGAGGTAGAGGTCACTAGGTCCGGGCTTACCACATAGTAAAAGACGATTTCCTTCTGCTCCCCCACGGCCTCTGGCTTCAGGATGTAGTGCACCCGGACCATCTCATTGGAACCGCAGCTTAAAGTCTGAGACAGGGGCTCGATTTTGAGAAAGCTCTTACTCGGGGAGTAAAAGCGTGTTGCTGTGTGAATGGTGTTACCATACACAGGGGTGATCCAGTCTGTGTCGTAACAGTTCAGTTCAGATTTATGGTTTGCCTGATAAAGAAGAACGTTTTTACATCAGATCAAAAAGTGAGTAACAAGTCTACTAGCATTTCAGAAGGAAAAAGTGGGTAATTTTAAAAACATGTTCTTGGCAGATTTTTCAGTGCACCGTGCACTGATCTGCATTTTCCATGCTTCTATGGAGAGAGAGAGATGGAGAACCAGAGGGAGAGCGACAGAGTGTGTGCAAGACACAGAGAGCAAGGGACAGACAGAGAGAGAGCAAGACAGAGAGGAGGAGACTGAAATTCCCAGCCAACAAACTCTTTGTTTTATCTCCCGATGGGCAGAGAGGTCAATAAACCTACGGACATCTCCCCTGGAGCTTAGTCAGTGACACCTCCCTCCCCTAGCTCCCTGGATTCAGCCACTCACAGTGATTTGAATCAAGTTTTCTGTGAAGTTGACAGTGTCTATAGAAAACGAGACTCGGCCCTCTTCATTCGTTGTGTAGTTGGCTTCGTAGTTGTTTCTCCCTATGGAAATCCGGATGGTTTCGTTGGCGATTGGAGCATCGGTCCCGTCCACCAGCTTCACCTAAAGGAACAAATCCAATCTCCGTTGCTTATACGAGGCACGGAAAGCAGTCCCCACATTCCTAACGACCCTTTGCCCACGTTATTCCCCTGAGGCAGCTCCAGAGGGTGTTTCCTACAGAGCTGACCAAGGGCCAGGTGTGTGTGAATGTGCTGGGTGAGTCTGAACCACCTGAGGAGGCGGCACGTCCTCACAGAGTCTGTGATTGGGAACATGGGAAGGACTGTGCTGGCCACACCAATGGGCCTTCTCCTCTGTATCCTGTCTCTGACAGCACCAGGGGGTCAGAGGAAGGCGCTGCAATTCCCACTAATGGCAAGGATACCACAGCATGTGTAGAGGCAGAGGGAGATGGCTCCTGTTCCTGTGGTTTGTGATCCTCCCATGTTTTCCCTTTTCCATTTGCAAGTTCTCATTCTCCCCAGACAAGCACACTCGTGTCAGGTAATTTCCTGGGCTCTCAGAGGTTCCCTACCTGCCCGGAGAAGGGGATCCCTGGTATGTAATGAGAGTCCACCTGCTCAAAGCTGATTTTGCTCATGGTGCCTGTGATCTCACTGGAGCCTGTCCCAGTTAACTCCACTCCTGAAAGAAAACACGGCAAAGAGGGGCTTGAACTAATGCCCTGACCTGCAGCACCTCCAGATGCTCCAATCCTGCCTCACGTTGTTCAGTTCTGCCAGTGCCCTTCAGTGCTGGCTTGCAACGCCCACTGCTATTGCAGTGTGGCCCCACAGCTCCA
>NW_027058377.1:0-2851 GCF_011386835.1 Chrysemys picta bellii | reverse complement strand
TGGGGATACTGCACAACGTCTATGCGCTCTCCTATTCCTATATTAAACTGTGTGATACACATGCTGGCTAGAGTCAGAGATGAGTGCAGATTTTACAGTGTGGCAACATTACAGTTTAATAATGTCCGGGAGCAGCCAGCATGCCTTGGGAGCTAATTCTCATGCACAGATCTGCCCATATTAGTCAGAAAAGCCTGATACTAAACCAGTGATGAATGGGATAAAATGGCTTCTTCATTCATTACCCTGCAATTAGCAGGAAAAAAATGTTTCGTGAGCCCTTATTAAAGGCCTTGTGTTGTGTTGTTTATTGAATTACAAATAGGTGCCCTTCATTGTAGCATGTGACTTCTTTACAATTATCACAGAATTTATCACCATATGATCCATATGAAGTGGGAAAATATTAGAATATCCCTTTTAGAGAGAAGGGAATACAGACTCCGACCGATTAAAATCTTGCCTTGATTACAGACACAACTTGTTCCGCTGACAGATGTCAAGCAAAGAGATCCCATTCCACTACCTTGAGAAAAGCACCAGTTCTTCCCTCGGCTGAAAGCTTTGCTAGAAAAAGATCTTCTTAATGGCTGCCATCACACTTATTGAGATAATTGGACTTACAAGTTACCCAAATTGTCAGCTCAACTGTAGAAAGCAATTGAAAGTTTATACAGTGTCACAATAACCTTTAACAATAAATGTTGATGGGAAAAGGTGAAAAGGGGAGACAGACAGACTGAATGAGTCCAAACAAAAAGGCCTCCTGCTATAACTTAAGGACTGTGTTAAGATCATGGCTGGGAAACAAGAAAAGTGTGGAACTAAAAAAATGGACCAAAAATGTGCAGAAATTAGGCCTAACCAGTGAATAAAATAATGAGGGGATGAGCTATTCCACCCATCACCCTTTTGAGGGCTTCTTAAAGAAAGAAAGACTTGGTGGTGGGAGGGGATATGGATGGATGGATGGAGGAAGAAGCTGTCTGTCAACAACCACTGCAGAAAGGTTTACAATCATGGCTGCCACCCTTGCTGTCTCCTGGGATCCAGCATGACGCCATTGTGCTTTCTTTGTGCTAATCCTGAGAAATGTCCTGACCAGACTGGGCCAGAGAGAGGGCGGGAGATGACATCACTGCACACACACACAGCCCTCAATACGAGCTTGCCAGGTCTCGAAGTGGCTAACGAGACAATGAGCCAGGCCTGTGTTTCTCCAGCAATGAGGTTGCAAGTGAAAGTCAACACCAGAGGCAGAACCTCAGTTTCTATCTTTGTGTTCTTTGTTTTTTTTCTCTCTTGTGTCGGTCTTGTTTTGTCTTTTTTGGAAAAGGGACCGGACTTTAACAACAACAACCGCTTCAGCCCATCTCCTCTAACGTTTTTTCTTTCCCCCACAAAAAAGAACAGCTATAACCCTGTAAGAAATGTGGGGGTTCGGGAGAGGTCATAAAAACGTGATTTTTAATGGCATGTTTGCCATGGTACCAAGCAGGCTGACGTCTCTGTATAAAAGATTCTCAACTTTGTTGATGGTTCTGTTAACTTTTCAGGCCTTTTATTCCATGTCATTTAATACTCCTGCTACCAAACCCCTGCTACCAAACTTATGCCCTCCTCAGCTAGGAAGTCAGGCAACTACAGCTTAAGCTAACATTCCAAGCCCCTCAACGCTTTCCTCTCAGAGTCTCCTCCTCTGTGGACTGGCCCCAGCTGGGACACAGACACGCTGAGCAGTGGGTTAGAAAAGCTCCCAATTTCAGCTCAGGATTTCCTCTGTATCTGCTATAAGGATTTCCTGTAACAAACCCAATTCCAGGCTCAATCTGAGAGAAGGTTTCCTCGGCCTTGAAATAAAAGATCATGGGCCAATGGCAGGTAGGAGGGGACATTCTCTGTCTATGTGTTCACTTGGAAGAATTTTTACACGCTTTCTGAGTGAGATACACTATGCTATGCTGCCATTTGCTGACTACTCCACCAACAGCTGTGGCGTGTTCATGGCCCAAGAATCAACTTTGTTCCATAGATTAAGGACACATTGAGATTCCCTTCCGACTGGAGAGCACAAGATTTGGGAGTTCTGCTTTATTAGTTAAAAAAAAAATCCTACTAATGGATAAAGGGCAATCTATGAACAACCTGTCATCACCACAGGAGCACCCAGGAGGTGGAATTAAGCCACTCTGTGGCTAGACAGTTATCGGTTTGAAACCTACATCCAGACCACTGAGGATCACAGAGACAAAAAAGTTCAACGCCTGCCAAGTGATATACAATACAGACAAACTCTTTTAACTGGAAGCAACACAGTTCAGGTAGAAGGAATTGTTCAGTCCCTTTGCTGTGTGTGTAATTGCTAGTTGGTATTTTCATTCCAAAGCAGGTGTGTAATGGGAGAACAAAAGAAGTAAAAGGTAGGGCTGGCTGATTCAGGAAAGATTAGGCTCTAATTTGCATTAGTGATGGTGGCAAAGGCTCCTGGGATACTGAACACCTGTCATGCTCTCTCCTTCTCGGTTTTAAACTGCGTGATACAGAGTGGCAGGAGTCAAATAGCTATGCGGCTTTTCAGAGTGGGATGTTGTAGATTTATGAGAGCCAGGAGCTACCGGCATGTTTTGGAACTAAATCCACCCCTCTCCCCCCACACACACACCTCTTCTCCAGCTCCTGCTGCTGTTTTGTGAATGACACCTAAATCCACTTGTGAATCCCCCACCTTTTTTTTGGGGGGGGGGGGCTGAAACGATTGGTCAAACTCATGTCAAATTTGCAAATAGTTTAGGGTTGACAGAAACTGCATTTTTTGCTGAAAAAACTATTGTCGGGGGAAGGGGGAGGGAAA
>NW_027058376.1:0-2853 GCF_011386835.1 Chrysemys picta bellii | reverse complement strand
TCCTGAGCAAGCTGTACCCATCCACACCAACATTCCAATCATGTGTATTATCCCACCAAGTTTCAGTGATGCCAACAATGTCATAGTTGTATTTATTTATTAGCACTTCCAGTTCTTCCTGCTTATTCCCCATACTTCTCGCATTTGTATATAGGCATCTAAGATACTGGTTTGATCTTTCCTCCCAGTTTTGTCCTGACCCTCCTTTCCCTCTGACAATATAGCCCACACTCCCTCTCGTTTTTGACCCATCTCCCCGGTCTCCATGTTCCCCACTTACCTGTGGGCTTTGCTCACCTGTCCCCGTCGAACCTAGTTTAAAGCCCTCCTCACTAGGTTAGCCAGTCTATGTCCAAAGGTACTAATAACTTGAGCTGTGGTTTGGAGGTGGAACAGCTGTCAAGGGCACTGAGGGGGAGATAGCAGGAGCTCATCCTTCAAGGAGGGGGGTTGGCACTGGAGGTTACTAGAAAGGACAAGAAGACTCCATTCTGGGGTTCAGGAGGTGAATTTATCCCTCAGTGGTGGGCAGGTGATGGGTGGAAGTAGTGCTGGTACCAGGTGCCCTTAATTCCCGCTGATTCCTCGGGGCGTTTGAGTCTCTGACAGGTTCTCGTTCCCTTGCAGCAGAGGACGTCACGGCCAAAAGTGATGCACCAGCTCCGCATCATCCGGCACTTGCGCCAGATTCCTGAGACACTGCAGGGGCTGTGCCTCTGAGGCCATCAGCAACTCCCGCTCCCTGCTGCAGGTACTGCTCTGGCTCACTGTAAATGGGGAGCTAGTGGAAGGGGAAATGGAGCCCCCTGGCACTCACTAAAAGGGAAAGTGGTGGATTCTCCATCTCTTGATGTCATTGAAGGAAGACTAGATGCCTTTCTGCAATGTGTGTGCCCAAAAAGTAACTATTTTACTATACAGCAAGCCTATGGTTTGCAAGGGGTTAGATGAGATGCTCTAAAGGTCTCTTCTGGCCATAAAGTCCCCTAATTTTGGAAACACTGAGTTTAGCATAGGGAACAGCCTCTGATGTTTTACCGTCTAGCCGGCTTGCTTCCTAGAATGAACAGGCATTGAGTGGGGTGATCCACAGAGAGTAGCTGAAACCTTCAAAGTGTCAGGCCAGCAGCAGGACATTAGCACTTCCGGGGAAGGGTGGGTGTGGCAGTGATATCACAAAGGCCTTTTGCAGGACGTCAGCCTATTGGTCAAAGGTGTTAGGGAGGTGGTGACCTCCGAGAGAGATGCTGACATCAGCCTGGCAGGACAGGAGCACAGGGCCAGGGAAACCTCAGAGACCCCTGTGGCTTTGCTTCAGCAAGTCTCCTTCTCGAGGTCTCTCTTTGAGGACTGAGAGAGTGTTAGGGTTGACGTATGTGAGTGTGAGCAGGAGCCTCTTTGGAGTTTTCTCCTTTCCTTTTGACGGATTTTACTAGAAAACAGACGTCCCTAATTAGAAGGTAAGAGCCTCCAAGAGGTTTTGGAACCTGCTCAGTCTGATCCATCTGGTGCCAGCTGAATTCTAGGCATGGAAAACAGTAGTTTAAGATGGCAGAATTTTATTCCCTCCCTGGGATTTTGTCCCGTAGAATCACTGGGGACATTAGGGTTTGTCCTTTTCGTTTTACCTTTTCCTCCATCCCTCCTTCCTTTCTCTTCATCTCTTACTTCTTTTGTCCTTTTTCTTGTTCCCCTCCCACCTCCAGGAGTGGTATATGTGTGTGTGTGTGTGTGTGTGTGTGTGGTGCTGATGGTGCTCTTCACCTCCCCTTGTTGGGAGTTGATCCAAAACTGTATGGTTGAAATAGTGCTTGGACTCCACTGACACTAGATGCTGCCATTGTCTGGTTTAGCATTAGTGTCTGGGCTGACTTGGGGCAAGATCTCAACCTCCCCGCAACCCACTTCACTGCTGCCAGAATCCCACCTGCCCCCCCTGCTAGAGCCGCCTCCCTGGCCAACCTGGGTGGGGGTGGAGAAGAGGGTTCTGATAACTTGAGCTGTGGTTTGGAGGTGGAACAGCTGTCAAGGGCACTGAGGGGGAGGTAGCAGGAGCTCACCCTACAAGGACGGGGGTTGGCACTGGAGATTACTAGAAAGGAGAAGACGACTCCATTCGGGGTTCAGGAGGTGAATTCATCCCTCAGTGGTGGGCAGGTGCTGGGTGTAAATACTGCTGGTTCCAGGTGTCCTTAATTGCCCCTGATTCCTCGGGGCATTTGAGTCTCTGACAGGTTCTCGTTCCCTTGCAGGAGGAGGACCTCACGGCCAAAGGGATGCACCAGCTCCGCATCATCCGGCACTTACGCCATGTGCCTGAGACACTGCAGGGGCTGTTCCTCTGAGGCCTTAGCAACTCCCTCTCCCTGGTGCAGGTACTGCTCTGGCTCACTGTAAATGGGGAGCTAGTGGAAGGGGAAATGGAGCCCCCTGGCACTCACTAAAAGGGAAAGTGGTGGATTCTCCAACTCTTGATGTCATTGATTGAAGACTAGATGCCTTTCTGGAATGTGTGTGCCCAAAAAGTAACTATTGTACTATACTGGAAGCCTATGATATGGAGGGGGTTAGATGAGATGCTGTAAAGGTTTCTTCTGGCCAGAAAGTCTCCTACTTTTGGAAACACTGAGTGTAGTATTGGGAGCAGCCTCTGATGTTTTACTGTCTAGCTAGTTTGCTTCCTAGAATGAAGATGAATTTTGTGGTGTGATCCACAGAGCGTAGCTCAAACCTTCAAAGTGTCAGGCCAGCAGCAGGACATGAGCACTTTAGGGTTTGGTTGGGTGTGGCAGTGATATCACAAAGGCTTTTTCAAAGACCTCAGCGTACTGGTCAAAGGTGTTAGGGAGGTGG
>NW_027058375.1:0-2856 GCF_011386835.1 Chrysemys picta bellii | reverse complement strand
TCACAGTTCTAAGGAAGGGTAGAAGGGAGTACAGCAAAATAGAGACAATGGATTTCAGGAAGGCGGATTTTGGTAAGCTCAGAGAGCTGATAGGTAAGGTCCCATGGGAATCAAAACTGAGGGGAAAAACAACTGAGGAGAGTTGGCAGTTTTTCAAAGGGACACTATTAAGGGCCCAAAAGCAAGCTATTCCGCTGAGTAGGAAAGATAGGAAATGTTGCAAAAGACCTCCTTGGCTTAACCACGAGATCTTGCATGATCTAAAAAATAAAAGGAATCATATAAAAAATGGAAACTAGGACAGATTACAAAGGATAAATATAGGCAAACAACACAGGAATGCAGGGGCAAGATTAGAAAGGCAAAGGCACAAAATGAGCTCAAACTGTCTACAGGAATAAAGGGAAACAAGAAGACTTTTTATCAATACTGTTGGAGAAAAACACAGTTCTCACTCTTTGGTTGGGTACAGCAAAGTCAGATATTTTATTTTCTCTCTATCAATTGCATAGAGGGAGAGAGTGCACTAGGACACAGGGTCTCCCTCTCCTAGGCAGGTCTCTCTCAGGTAAAAAATTACAGCAAGCATTTATACCTTTTGTTACAGACAATAAAGAGCAACAGCTGCATTTTGTTTATACATAGGTCATCCTGATATCTTATTTTCCTCACTTGTTTAGACTCTAGTCTACATACAATATTATCTACACATTATCTACACAAGGTCCCAACAACTTCTCACACAGTTCTTTCCCACTCGCCTCACACAATCCTCGCTTCTACAAATCTCCCGTTATTAGGGTTACAGTTAGCCTAACTCTTGCTAACAAACTGTCAGGCATTGCAATCCCCTTCCTGTCCGTTCTTTCTCTGCTTCCACAATACATTAGAAGCAAGAGGAAGACCACGGACAGGGTAGGCCCACTGCTCAGTGAGGAGGGAGAAACAGTAACAGGAAAGTTGGAAATGGCAGAGATGCTTAATGACTTCTTTGTTTTGGTCTTCACCGAGAAGTCTGAAGGAATGACTAACATAGTGAATGCTAATGGGAAGGGGGTAGGTTTAGAAGATAAAATAAAAAAAGAACAAGTTAAAAATCACTTAGAAAAGTTAGATGCCTGCAAGTCACCAGGGCCTGATGAAATGCATCCTAGAATACTCAAGGAGCTAATAGAGGAGGCATCTGAGCCTCTAGCTATTATCTTTGGAAAATCATGGGAGACAGGAGAGGACTGGAAAAGGGCAAATATAGTGCCCATCTATAAAAAGGGAAATAAAAACAGCCCAGGAAACTACAGACCAGTTAGTTTAACTTCTGTGTCAGGGAAGAGCAAGTAATCAAGGAAATCATCTGCAAACACTTGGAAGGTGGTAATGTGATAGGGAATAGCCAGCATAGATTTGTAAAGAACAAATCATGTCAAACCAATCTAATAGCTTTCTTTGATAGGATAACGAGTCTTGTGGATAAGGGAGAAGCGGAGGATGTGGTATACCTAGACTTCAGTAAGGCATTTGATAGGGTCTCGCATGATATTCTTATTGATAAACTAGGCAAATACAACTTAGATGGGGTTACTATAAGGCAGGTGCATAACTGGCTGGATAACCGTACTCAGAGAGTAGTTATTAATGGTTCCAAATCCTGCTGGAAAGCTATAACAAGTGGGGTTCCGCAGGGGTCTGTTTTGGGACCGGGTCTGTTCAATATCTTCATCGATGACTTAGATATTGGCATAGAAAGTACGCTTATTAAATTTGCAGATGATACTAAACTGGGAGGCATTGCAACTGCTTAGGAGGATAGGGTCATAATTCAAAATGATCTGCACAAATTGGAGAAATGGTCTGAGGTACACAGAATGAAGTTTAAAAAAGACAAATGCAAAGTGCTCCACTTAGGAAGGAACAATCAGTTTCACACATACAGAATGGGAAGAGACTGTCTAGGAAGGAGTACAGCAGAAAGAGATCTAGGCGTTATAGTGGACCACAAGCTAAATATGAGTCAACAGTGTGATGCTGTTGCAAAAAAAGCAAACATGATTCTGGGATGCATTAACAGGTGTGTTATGAGCAAGACATGAGAAGTCATTCTTCCGCTCTACTCTGCGCTGGTTAGGCCTCAACTGGAGTATTGTGTCCAGTTCTGGGCACCACATTTCAAGGAAGATGTGGAGAAATTGGAGAGGGTCCAGAGAAGAGCAACAAGAATGATTAAAGGTCTTGAGAACATGACCTATGAAGGAAGGCTGAAAGAATTGGATTTGTTTAGTTTGGAAAAGAGAAGACTGAGAGGGGACGCGATAGCAGTTTTCAGGTATCTAAAAGGGTGTCATAAGGAGGAGGGAGAAAACTTGTTCAGTAAATACTGGAATAAACTGCCTAGGGAGGTTGTGGAATCTCCATCTCTGGAGATATTTAAGAGTAGGTTAGATAAATATCTATCCGGGATGGTCTAGACAGTATTTGGTCCTGCCATGAGGGCAGGGGACTGGACTCAATGACCTCTCGAGGTCCCTTCCAGTCCTAGAATCTATGAATCTATGAAAGAGGCACCAACCTGTCAAGTGTGATCTAAGGAGCAGGAAAAGAATCTGGGAATTACCTTTTGTAAAATCTCATCTTCTTTCGAAAACCTGTGGAAATAGCTGATTCAAGAAGTTGTTGACAGATGGATAGTACACGTCTATCAGCTCCTGGGTTCACCTGCCGTTGTTAACCAAGCAAGTTGGCAGACTGAAGGCAGGACAAGAAGCTGAACCAGAACGGTCTTTGCTCTTGTCACACAACATTACAATAAACTTATGCATATACACACACACACACACATAGACATACAGACAGAGGCTGGTA
>NW_027058374.1:0-2856 GCF_011386835.1 Chrysemys picta bellii | reverse complement strand
GGGCCTAGGCTTACATGGATCATGTTGTTGGTTCAGTTGGTTTTATATTTGCACTCTGATGATTAATTTTTTGCTGTAATTTTGTTGTAATTCTAATATCTTTAGTAAATATTTTTAAAAAGAAAATCTGGGCATCTCAGGCCCAGAGGTGCTGCGGAGCAACCTGAGCTAATTCATCTGAGACGTATGACCACTCCTAAATCACACCTGACTGGTGACAGCAGCACTCACCGTCACAGTACTGAGCCTTTCGAATGGGCATTTGCATGCTTTCCCTGCAAGTTCCCATTTGCACAGACAGTTACCTAATTTGTGTAGCCATTTGGGCTTCTGTGAATAGCTCTATTTTTCTGAAGGTGCACCTGTCGCCCCCAACTCTGAAGACCTGACATTCCCATAGGTAGTAAATGGCTTTCGTATTGGGTTTTCAATGAGAGGGAAAATATGAGCCTGGGGCACGGGAGAGGGAAAGAGTAAGAAAATTGCACAGAATGGAAGAAGAAGAGAACGTCCAAGAAACAAACAAACAAATGATACAATATGATGGATAAACAAATTCAGAAAGTGGGGACAGGTTTGTTGATAAATGTTATAGTCAACTGCTTGACCACATTTTAGTTTTCTATGAAATATATTCCAGAGACAAAATAATCAACATCAGTCAGGTCTACAGTACAGGACAAAGGTTCAATTTGATACCAGTCTCCAGGAAGTCGTCTCATGCACAGTTGTTACAATCACCTTACGCAGAAAGTGTGCTCCTAAAGTCATCTTTTTATACCCTACCTGTTTACGAAGAAAAGGTACTGTACATATCATCTGAAACAAGATTTAATCAGTCAGCTTTCTACCTAGTACCATGGTATACCCTTTATCTCTTTATTCTGAACACATGCATTCCAGGTATCAAAGGGCATGAAGGCATCTCCTAGTATGTTCTAGGGTGGAACAATCATATGTCTTTTGGGACATTCCAGTATTGGCCTGTGAGAATAACTCCCTATCTGTTGCTATGGTAAAATACTCATAAGTCCTGATCCTGACAGCTTTCCTATCTATTTAAGCCAAAGTTTGCCTCAGCTGATACAAGGTATTATGGGATACTTAGCACAGGAGAACATGATTACAGTAAATGTATAGGCCAATTTAGGCTATATAAGTGCTATAACATTTGTGCTTAATGCAGACTAATATATATATCGGGGTGGCCAAACTTACGGACCGTCTGAGCTGCATATGATAATCTTCAGAAGTTCGAGAGCTGGGGTGTGCCTGCCCAGGACATATGTATTATCTTCACTATATATATATAGATAGATATGACAGCAATATTGTTCAACAGGTTTGAAAAAATACCCATGCCATCAAATGTATTTTTCTGAACACGAGACAGGCAGACAGTGGGAGGAAACATAGGAATTGCCTGGCTGGATCACACCCGTGGTTCAAGGAGGTCAGTATGCTTTCTCTGACAATGACCAGTACAATCTGCTTCACAGGAAGAAGGTGCAAAAAGCTCTGCAGAGGATGGGTGGAACTGGCAGCCTACCAAGTCTTTATCTAATGCCATTATACCCTGGCAGCATGTGCTGTGCATCCACAAGCCATCAGTCAAGGCCATTTTCCTGATGAGAGCAAGCACTTCCTATACCTAAGGTAGCCCTTGCACTCATTGAGGTTAGATCTTCAACCAGGAGTTGAGTCACTGAGCAGTGAGTGAAAGAGACTGCGAGGGGTGGTGAATGCAGAGCACTGTCTGATCCTGGTAATTCACTTAGGCATGTATAAATAGAGATGGTTTTGACACATGCTTTGGGAGGTGCTATGGATCTGAGTTGTTTCAAATCTGCTCTAAAGACTATATCGTTTAAAAAGCATACAATGAGTCTATTCATCTTTGAGGTTTTATTCTATCTCTTTTGTTCCATGGGGTTCTTTAACAGCTTTCATGTTTTGGTTTAAAGTGTCTAGAGTAGTGTGGTAAAATTACTGTTATTCAGCCAAATACTAATCTACGCTGCTCTTCTCATGGCTAGCTTTCCAGTGAATTATAAACTCCCATTCTCAGATACACTGTGTGAGTTTAGTTGTGGTCAGTAAAGTCAAGTCATATAGTATTCAGCAGCTATGGAGGGCCTGGTGTTCATTTACAGTAAGCCCTCTTTACCCTGCCAGCACAAGTATAAAGAGGCCTTAGAGTACATGAGAATCAGGCATTAAATTGGTGCCTACTAGTAAAAAGGCCACTGGAAAAGGACTCAGGAGACCTGGGTTCTACTCCTGGCACTGCCACAGGCCTGCTGGGTGACCTTAGCAAATCACTTCCCCTCTCTATGCCTCAGTTTCTCCTCCCACTGTTTGTCTTGGGATTTTTAGAAAAAGAGCACTTTATAGACTACATTCTCTCGCTTGAGTTTCAGGCAGAGGGCACTGTCAGCAGCGTGACAGTGTGCTGCAGACACAGCTTGCTTTCATCCTGCCAATGCAATACAAGAAGGCTCTAAGGTAGTTAGTTGGTTGGGCATATTAAAAAGATCAGCTGATGGAAAAAATGTCTTTTGTAAAGACAAAAGGTAGGTAGACAGATGGGCAAGAAACCCTTCCAGAAGGTCTAGGTTATGCAACCCAAGCTGCTACTTGCAAGAGATCTGTGACGAGACGCTAAATGCTAATGTTTTATATCTGTAAAGCCTGAAGCTGCAGCAATGGAAGCAGTCTTGTGTATATTTTCTTTTTCACTGACGGCAGGCAATCTGAATCACTGCCCTGCCAATGACCTCAACTATGACCCAAAGGGACTGTCTCTGGTTCAAAGATGATTTATGCACTATGTTAGCTGAGTTGGATGAATAGGCA
>NW_027058373.1:0-2859 GCF_011386835.1 Chrysemys picta bellii | reverse complement strand
TGGTTACCCAATGGAGCTCCTTCTGATGTGCCCCAGGGTGACTGAGAGCAGATTCAAGTTCAGTGGGCTCAGATTTTGCTTATCATTTTGCTGGTGCAAATCTGGACTGGCTCCACTGAAGTCAATGTTATGGAGATGAGAATCTGGCCCAATGGAATTACATTGGTGTCAAACTAAGATCAGAAACAGACCCATTCAGTGCATGACAGAACTTTATTAAGGCATAAAGGTAGGAAGGATGGTCTAATGGTGAGGGCGCTACCTTGGGATTTGGGGGACATGAGTTAAATTTCCTGCTTCACCACAGAATTCCTGCGTGACTGTGGGCATGTCATTTAGTCTTTCTGTGCCTCCATTTCCCATCTGTAAAATGGGAATAATAGCACATCCCTACATCGCAGGAGTGTTGTGAAGATAAATACTTTAAAGGTTGTGAGGTGCTCAGATACTATGGGAATGGTAGTAGCTAAGACAGATAAAATTTCATGTCTCAGATTTTCAAATCTAAAGTTAGGCTCCTAAATTTATAGTTGGGGTCCTAAGTCAGTGTTCTGATCTTTTCATAAGTGCTGAGTCCCCCTGCAGCTCCTACTGAAGTAAATGGAGTTGTTCCTATTTATCACCAGGGTTCAATTTGGCCCGATATGTGCAAGGTGTGGTACTGAATTACTGCTGGTGAAGCTGCTGTGCTTGTAGCTTTGAACTTCCTACCTTTTAGAGTTAAATTCTCAACCTTAATGTTACAGTGATTGTGTGAAAGTCCCATAGCAGTCAGTACTGTGGAAAAGTTGTCTGCTTGAAAAGTCCTATGGACCATACGCTTAATAGCTGTTGCACATAATAGATGCTTAAAGCGAAAAGAAAAGCCTGATTTTTACAGGTGTGTGGTATCTGCATTTCCCTTGGCTTCAATTACAAATTCTCAGCACCTCTAAATTCAGGCTATAAATGAATGGTGGCGAAAGAAGTAAACCTTAGCCTTGCTATTGAGACTGCCAATCATGATGGTGTCTTTCAGTTATGTGGCTCCCTGTCTACTAAGAAATGGACAGAGATCACCCAACATAGAGACAAACTGCCTATCAAGTGGTAGTGATTTTCATCATACCACCTCATCCAGGATTGAATTCAAACCAGTAACCAAGAGATAAGATACCCCCCCCCATATTTGTTAAAGGTGTGCACACACTTGCATTCATATTCAGGACCAAATTCTCCCCTCACATGTGTGTACAATTTCCACCAGACAGTGAAAGTTGTACATGTATAATCAAAGGCAGACTTTGATCCTTTGTCTTCCATCAGACCTAGCTGCATTGACTCAGTGAATATGCCCTAGATCAATATAGGCTAATGTTACAATAGCCAGCCTGTAATTAGCCTCCTATAGCCTTCTAGATCCGTTTTTGGAGAATCAGAGATAATTTTAGCATCCTAACATCTCCCAAAACCCATCAGGTTACACACACTTAATGTGTATATACTGCAGCAAACACTTTTAAAACTCATTGGTAAGATATTAAATACATTAGCTTTCACTAATAAAGCCATATTGCAACATTAAAATAAATAGCAGCATATGCCTCCCATCATACCTTTAAAATCTGGAGTGCACACTTTGACTTCCCTCTGCAAAGTGCTTCTCTTCCAAAGAGTACAGGGTTGTGTTTGCAGAGTCTATTTCAAGGACTTCCCTTCTTCCCACCCCCCAGCACTCATTTTGAGCCACCTGACTATTACTCCACACTTGTACAAAATCACTTATCTTGTGCTAAGAGGTGTAGCAACCAGTCCCCAGGAACACCACTTTGCTCCAGGATTCAAGGACAATTTCAGGGTCTCTAGTAACAGTAGTGAGGGGGAAAACCCTTAGGAAGAGTTATTGGTTTATTTCTTTCCATACTCACATCTTCCAAAAATAGCAGCCGCAAGTCAGAATTGAGGCAGAAAAAAGTCAGAGGTGGCTGTTTCATGGCTTGATACAACATTCAATTAGATGTTAGCTCCCAAACCTAGAGTAAGAGTAAGAGTAGAGCTGGGGTCACTGTTGCCAAATTCAAATCGAGATCTGGAATCTCCCAATGTATAAAGGGTGTTTGGAGTTGGGGACTCATTGAGCTAGAGAATAGCTGTGAATTTCCGATCCTGTCCTGTTATCTGAACCATCCTCACCTGCACCTTCTGGGTTTGGGTCTGCGACTTTGGTTTAGGCTCTAACAAAAGCCAGTGTCTTTTATTCATCATTGCTCAACTTTCTATGCCCCTGATCTTGTGTTTCTGACTGTCACTTCCTATCATTTCACCAAAATCTGACAACCCCCAGCAATGTAAGCAGTAGAGAGGTACGCCCTCTCCCACTTGCTTGCACTTCACACCATCAGTTCATTCATACCCTTTGTAGTAAGAAGAGGGCCTGAAACATAAGGCCTTGTTTCAGAGGCCTGGTATGAGGCCTGAAATAAAGTAGTGGTCAAAACTTTTCTGAAGCAAAGTCAGGTTGTGAGCAAGAGGTAGGCCCTGTTCACAGAATTTGGCAAGCACAGGGCTGATATTGCAAAAACACATATTCCTAAGAGGTGCTGGGCACGGAGCACTCACACAAGCACATTCCAGAAGGGTGGTACCAGAATACCTTGATACCAGCACATTCCCCAAGGATAACAGGAACACATTGATCCATCCTAATTATAAGGTCAGGATGACCGCATGATGGATAGAGATGTTTTGATCAAACCAACAAATACATCAGAGGGTGGCACCTAGAGATGTTGGGTGATATGTAACTTGTTTGTATTTGTGTATAAAGATGTATCTCAGAGGGAGTATCTTTGGCTATAATGGAAAGTCCCACCATTAACT
>NW_027058372.1:0-2860 GCF_011386835.1 Chrysemys picta bellii | reverse complement strand
GGCTGCTCAGTGCAGTTAGGAGGCGGCCAGGGTCACAGGCTGCTCACCTTGCATTTAGGTCGACAAGCCATGAATTTCATCAGGACGGTGATCCTTTACACTGCCCTCAGCCGCCCATGCACCTCCTTGGATGCGGTCCAGGGGAGCAGGACCTGAGAGAAACAAATTGGGACAAATTGCTGAGGAGAAGTACCAAAAAATAGCACAAGCACATAGGGAGAAAATCAGAAAGCTTAAGGCAAAAATGAGTTCTAACTGGCAAGGCACATAAAAGACAATCAGAAGCAGCTCTATAAATGCATTCGGAGCAAGAGAAAGACAAAGGAAAGTGAGGGGCCACTACTCAGCAGGGAAGGAGAGCAAATAATGGATGACACAGACAAAGCCAAGGTGTTTAATGCCTTTTTTGCTTCAGTTTTCACTAAAAAGGTTAATGGCGACTAGATGCTTAACACAATATTAACAACGAGGGGGAAGGAATACAGGCCAGACTCGGGAGAGAACAGGTAAAAGACAATTTAGGTCAGTTAGATGAATTCAAGCTGGCAGAGCCACATGATATTCACCCTAGATGGAGCTAGGCAAAGCAATCTCTGAACCGTTAGGAGGGCTGAGGTCCCAGAGGACTGGAGAAGGGCAGACACAGAACCTATCTTCAGAAAGGGGAACGAGGAGGCCCCAAGGAATTATAGACCTGTCAGCCTAACTTTGGTACCCAGAAAGATACTGAACAACTTATTAAACAGTTTGTAAGAACCTAGAGGAGATAATAGGGTGATAAGGAAGAGCACCATGGATTTGTCCAGAACAAACCATGCCAAACAAATCTAATTTCCTTCTTTGACAGGGTTACTTGCCTAGTGGATGGAAGGAGGCAGTATATGATGATGTATATGACGTTTAGTAAGGCTTTTGACACAGTTCCACAAGACATTCTCAGAAGCCAACTAAGCCAGTATGATCCAGATGAGATTACTATAAAGTGGGTGCACAACTGATGGAAAGACCATACTCAAAGAGGAGTTATCACTGACTCGCTGGCAAAGTGGAAGGGTGTCTCAAGTGGGGTTCCCCAGGGGTGTGCCTGGGTCCAGTACTAGTCAATATTTTCATTAAGAACTTGGTTAACGGAGAGGAGAGTATGCTTGTAAAGTTTGCGGATGACACCAAACTGGGAAGGGTTGCAAGCACTTTGGAGGACAGATTAGAATTCAAAATGAGCTTGCTAAATTGGAGAGTTGGTCTCAAGTCAACAAGATGAAATTCAGTCAAAACAAATGTGACGTAATGCACTTAGGAAGGAAAAATCAAATGCATAAAAACAAAGTGAGGGATAACCGGCTAGGTGGCAGTACTGCAGAAAAGGATCTGGGGGTTATCATGGGTCTCACACTGAATAGGAATCAACAGTGTGATGCTGTTGTGAAAAAGGGAAATGTCATCCTGAGGTGTATTAGCTTCTAGCACTGTGTCCAGTTCTGGGCACCACGCTTTAAGAAAGATGTGAACAAACTGGGGCCAGTCCAGAGGACAGTGACAAAAGTGCTCAGCGGTTTAGAAAACCTGACCTGTGAAGAAAGGTTGAACAAACGGCATTTTCGTCTTGAGAAGACGGAGGGGGCACCTGGT
The DNA here is from genome assembly GCF_011386835.1 of Chrysemys picta bellii. Taxonomy (NCBI): domain Eukaryota; kingdom Metazoa; phylum Chordata; order Testudines; family Emydidae; genus Chrysemys; species Chrysemys picta. The sequence goes on along the minus strand of NW_027058372.1, from coordinate 1,231 downwards.
AACAGTCTTCAAATACGTTAAGGGCTGTTATACAGAGGATGGTGACAAATTGTTCTCCATGTCCCCTGAAGGTAGGACAAGAAGTAATGGGCTTAATCTGCAGCAAGGGAGATTTACGTTAAATATTAGGAAAAAGTCTAAGGGTGGCTAAGCACTGGAACAGGTGACCTAGGGAAGTGGTGGACTCCCCATCACGGAGGTTTTAAAAAACAGGCTAGACAAACACTCATCAGGGACGGTCTAGGAATGCTTGGCCCTGCCTCAGTGCAGGGGATGGAGTAGATGACCTCTTGAGATCCCTTCCAGCCCTGCACTTCTGTGTTCCCTCTTCCCAGGCTCTGGAATCGAGGAGACCGAATCTCTGTCAAGGACATTTCCCTCTTTTTGGAGCACAAACTACCCACAGAATCTACTTCCTGTGGCCCCAGAACTAGAACGTTGGGGGAATCTAGCTCTGGGCTCTGGCCAGGTTGGTGGGGCCCATGGTGAACACAAATGAATGCCAGGGTCAGATGGGGGCTCAGTGGAGAACACGGCAGATCCTGCACTCCTCCACCCCCACCCTGTGCAGACGTTTTTCAGATATAGTGGGGGCACTTGGCCCTCCAGCCCAAGAACCTTTGTATAGAACGTACTTTGAGGAGCCAAAGGCACCGGAGGGGGGGGGAGAGGAGGGGGGAGTGTCCCATGCTTGTGATTAAATGGAGTCTTGGTCCCTGAGCCCCACCCCAGCTACAGGACTAGTCCCCTTCCTGCCCCCACGCCTCCAGACCTCCAAGATCTTCTCCACCACCAGAAGTTTGGGCTCCTGATCCTCACACACCAAGGCCTTCAGCATCTGATCCATGGCTCTCAGAGTCTGTGTGCAGAGCAGAGGAGACACCAGAGCAAGTGGCGTTACCCAGCCAGGAGATGAACCAATGCCCTGGCATGTGACACCCCCCAGGCCACGGCAGCCCCTGGTATTCCAGCTCACCCACTCACTTGTACCCACAGGGGACCTACTGCAAACTCCTGGCAACAGGACACCACCTGCCTTTGCTGTCCCCAGAAAGGCCACTGCATGCAGTCTAACCCACTGGAAGAATCAGAAAGGACTGCACATTTGGAGGGGAGATTTCCAGCCAAGCTTCGGTTCCCCTGGCCTGTGTGCGTCTGATGCAGCCAATTGCAGGCCTGTGCCCCCAGCCACGCACTGGGGATGAATGTGCTTGTGAAGGGAGTGTCTGTT
>NW_027058371.1:0-2862 GCF_011386835.1 Chrysemys picta bellii | reverse complement strand
AGAGATGTAGGTCTCTGCCCAAGAGAGATGATTGCTGACAAGCCAGGAGTCCAGAATGGGTGCCATTGCTGGACCAAATACAGGTGCAGTTGCCCTGAGCTGTGAGTATTTTGATTTAAAATCGAGAAAGATATAAATTTAACATGGCACATATTAAATGGATTAAAAGCTGGATAATGATTAGTTCTCAAAAAGTAATTGTAAATGGGGAATCATCAAACGGATGTGCTTCTAGTGGGGTCCCAGAGGGATCAGTTCTTGGCTTTAATTTAACATTTTTATTAATGACCTGAAAGAAAACATAAAATCATCACTGAAAGTTTACAGATGGCACAAACATTGGGGGAATAGTGAACAACAAAGAGGACAGGTCACTGATACAGATTGATCTGGGCCACTTGGTAAGATGGGCACAAGCCAACAATATGTATTTTTAATATGGCTAAATATAAATATATATATCTAGGAACAAAGAATATAAGCCATACTTAACAGAATAGGGGACTCTATCCTGAGAAGCAGTGACTGAAAAAGATTTGGTGGTCATGGTGTTTAATTAGCTAAACATGAGCTTTGAGTGTGACGCTTTGGCCAAAAAAGCAAATGTGATCCTGGGATGGATAAACAGGGGAATCTTTAGTAGGGGTAGAGAGTGGTTATTTTATCTCTGTATTTGGCACCGGTGCAACTGCTGATGGAATGCTGTATCCAGTAGTCAAGAAGGATGTTGATAAACTGGAGAGAGTTCAGAGAAAAGCCACAAGAATGACTGAAGGATAGAAAACGTCTTATAGCGATTGACTGAAAGAGCACAATATATTTAGTTTAGCAAAGAAAAGATTTTTTGGGTGACTCTAAATACCAGCACAGGAAAGAAATATTTAATACTAGGCTCTTCAACTGATCAGAGAAATGTATAACACAATCCAATTGCTGAAAGTTGAAATTACACAAATTCAGACTGGAAATATCATGTAAAGTTTTAGAGTAGCAGCCGTGTTAGTCTGTATCCGCAAAAAGAAGAACAGGAGGACTTGTGGCACCTTAGAGACTAACAAATTTATTAGAGCATAAGCTTTCGTGGACTGAGTGGGCTGTAGTCCACGAAAGCTTATGCTCTAATAAATTTGTTAGTCTCTAAGGTGCCACAAGTCCTCCTGTTCTTTTTTTTGTAAAGTTTTAATTACTCTAACTGTTAACCATTGGAACAACTTACCAAGGATCATGGTGGATTCTCCATCACTGACATCAAGATTGGACATTTTTCTACAAGATGTGCTATAGGAATTATTTTGGGGAAGTTCTGTGTTATACAAGAGGTCAGACTAGATGATCACAATAGTCCCTTCTGGCCTTGGAATTTATGAATCTATGAATTCATGGGGGGATAGCTCAGTGGTTTGAGCATTGGCCTGCTAAACCCAGTGTTGTGAGTTCAATCCTTGAGGGGGCCACTTAGGCATCTGGGGCAAAATCAGTACTTGGTCCTGCTAGTGAAGGCAGGAGGCTGGACCCAAGGTCCTTTCCAGTTCTAGGAGATGGGATATCTCCATCAATTTATTTATTTATAATCACTTAGTGTAGTTTTGATAGAATTTTCTAGTTATTCATTTAAAAAAATAAAAATAAATTTTGTAATCTGGATCTATTTTTAAGACATTTCCAGAGTCTCCTGTCCTGAACCAGGTGCAAACTCAGTGAGCAATTGGCCTGATTCTGAGCTGAGTTCCACTGTTATGAATCCAGAGTTACTATTAAGCTAAGCCCAAATCAAAGCTGATTTTCACTGAAAAGCACTTCTCCTCTTTAAGGACTATTTACTTGCCAAATATCAACTTGCTACCCCAAAATGTTTCTGTGCTATAACTGTTCAGAGAAAGTATTTCACACCCATTCTCCTTGTTTTTAAAATAGCGCAATAACCTTTTTGCTTACAATTAAACAAAACAAAAACCAATCAACTAAAATAAAAGCAAATTGGGCTTCAAAAATGTAACCCCCAAAATTGAATGTTTTGGAAAGTACAAGGAATTAAAAATAAAAGACTAAGATGGAATACGTTGAGAACCATAACTGTAGTCCACCGCTATCTCAATATAACGCGACCCGATATAACACGAATTTGGATATAACACAGTAAAGCAGTGCTCCGGGGGGGGGGGGGGGGGGGCAGGGCTGCACACTCTGATGAATCAAAGCAAGTTCAATATAACGCAGTTTCACCTATAACGCGGTAAGATTTTTTGGCTCCCGAGGACAGCGTTATATCAAGGTAGAGGTGTAATTGCAATACTTGTGCTCCTCCTGTCATGTTCTGGCTTTATTATTTCCAGGTCCGCATGATCATTTTTTCAAATTGAAAAAAAGGAAGAGAAGTTTTGATTATCTTCCAGATTAGAAAATGCTCATATGTTCTTCGCATATTAAAGAGTAACTGAAGTGAACTATCTGAAAAACACTTACCATCTCTGCAGCATGAGAACCACCTTTTGTTGTCTGTCCTTTTCTGGAAGACCTACGATACAAAACAAATGCTATTTGGACAACACAGTGTATGAACAAGTTGAAATTGTAATTATTTGCATGGTTTTGAGAAGATGCTTATTAAAATCTATCAAACTACCTGTGCTACATGACAGAATATTAATGATCTATGTAATCAGGTTTCTGAATTTCAGATTAAACCAGTCTAGGTGAATGGGTTGCTCTTTCGCCTTCAGTAACTGGCATCAATGTGCAAATACTGGCTTGTGCCAGCCTCTTTCTCTTTGGAATTCCTCACGCCAGGTTTTCCATAGCACTTCATATAAATGTTGATCCCTGAAAGGGGACTGATGCTAAACTGAGGTTTGGCCAGGGGGG
>NW_027058370.1:0-2865 GCF_011386835.1 Chrysemys picta bellii | reverse complement strand
ATCTTATTTTAGAAGCAAACAGCAATCTTTCCTTTGCAAAACTCACAGTTTAAGCCCTAAATGCACAATGCAAGGGAGTTTCTCTCTTTTACAGGCACTGCTGCCCTCAATGCATCCATCCATGCATGCTAAGAAGATCATTTTAGTACCATTTACTGGCTGTTGACAGCACTTTATGCCACCCACAATTTCTCAGCAATTGGACAGTTTTTAATCTCCAGACCCTAAAGTAGTTTCATAAGAGATTGTGCTGGAAATGATAGGTCTGTTAAAATATATAGATTTAAATGTTGAAAGATTATCCTTGTGGTTAGCAACAACTCAAAAGCCCAGCGATAAAGTAAACCTGATGTGCAAGCACTAGTGCAGACATGTTCTTGGTTGTCCTTTGGGTAGAAGGATCCCTTTCCCTTCCCAGTAATCTAACTTCCTTCTATACTTAGTGGCAAATAGTCATATGTAGTCAGGGCCAGATTTCCAGTTAGGCACAGTAGACACGTGCCTAGGGGTGCCTGCGTTCTAGGGGCACCTGACCTCTCTAAAACGGTGTGCAACACAAAGGACAGCTGTAGGCAGGGGGGGCACTAAAGATGCTGTGCCTAGGGGTGTGTAAGATGAAAATCTGTCCCTGTATATAATGCTTTTTTAATCACCCACACTCTCCGCTCATTGTATTTTATTATTATATTGTATGCTTGGCACTTTACAACAAGTACTAGAGGAAGGATGGTCCAGTGGTTACAGAGCTAGCCTGGGACACAGAATTATAAAAATGTAGGGCTGGAAGGGACCTCAAAATGTCCTCTACTCCAGCTCCCTGCACTGAGGCAGGTCGATGATCCCTGACAGGTGTTTGTCGAACCTGTTCTTAAAAACCTCCAGTGATGGGGATTCCACAACCTCCCTTGGAAGCCTGTTCCAGTGCTTAACCATCCTTATAGTTGGATAGTTTTTCCTAAGATCTAACCTAACTCTCCCTTGCTGCAAGTTAAGCTGATTATTTGTTGTCCTACCCTTGGTGAACATGGAGAACAATTAATCATCAGCCCTTTATAACAACATTATACCTATTTGAAGGCTGTTGTCAAAGGCTCTCTCAGTCTTCTCTTCTGTAGGCTAAATATGCCATATTCTTTCAGCCTTTCCTGATAGGTCATGTTTTCTTGGGAGGTCAGGGTTCAGTTCCCTGCTCTGCCATAGACTCCCTGTGTGACCTGGGGGAAGTCACTTAATTTCTCTGGGCCTCAGTTCCCCATCTGTACAATGGGGATAATACCATTGCCCTACCTCACTGGAGGGTTGTGAGGATAAATACAACGCTACAGTGATGGGAGCCATATAAGTACCTAAGATAGGCCTTATAATCTACTTGTACAGTGTCCAGATGGGGAATGAGATGGGATGAGTCTCTGGCAGTGCACAGCAGCAAACATCTTGCTAATTCCGTGATTTCTCTTATATTTTAGGTAATGCTTTCAGAGGCAAGGGGTTGGCCAATAAGGCATTTATAGTTGAAGCAGTGTAGTCCAATGGTGGGGGCATTACACTAGGGGGTCGGAGACCGGGGTTCAAGTCTTGGCTCTGCTACTAATCTGTGTGAGGTTAGCTGGGCCTCTTTACTTCCCTGCACCTCTATTTACCCTCCCACGCTTTGTCTATCTAGGTATTTACTTTGCAAGCTCTCTGTGGCAGGGACTGACTCTTGTTACATGTATCTACAATTTCTAGCACAACGGAGCCCTGAGCTCAGTCAGGCCTTCTAGGTGCTACTTTAATACAAATAATTAATAATAACCTAAAATACAACACTGCTAAGAACTTATAGTTGAAAGTGTACAGGGAGCCAAGGTAAAGCAATATAATTAAACCAAACTGGGGCTTCAAATTTATTTGTCGTGTTTTTCCCTGGGGCAACCACAGTAACACATACCAGAAGAAACCCTGGCTGTGCTGTCTTCATGCTGTAGTCTATAAGTACAGAACAAAAAAATACCTGAATGGAAGCATAAGTACAAACAGGGCCTCTCTTCTGGTCACTAGACACTTGCCTGATCCTTTCTGATAAGAGCTCATTTCCATTTTAAGGCTTTCAGCCTAACTAGGCTCACCTGCCTCTGATTAACTCAGGTGCCAGTAAGAAATTGAGATGTAGACCCCAAACACCTGTGACACTGCCTGGCATGGTGTGGCCTCCCTCTGCCATGGCTCTCCTCCACTCCTGCACTACCCCCCCCCATCACAGAGCTCATGCTGTAAAACTCAAGGGCTGAGAGGAAAGCCAGCATTAGCGGTAGTCAGCTCAGACAAAGGCACCTCACCCAACTCTGAAACTGAAGGGGGAAATAACCGTTATCACTGAAGCATGTAGAATACCTCACCGCAAGTGACATTCTTAGGGTTGCGTCGTTAAAATTTTACTGTTGTGTCTCTCTTTCAGCATCTGCCTAAGATTCACTGAGCCTGACCTCAATTTTGGAATCCCCTCTGTCAGCCTGTTGCAGTGGCTTTGATTAATCTCCCTTGGTATCGTACTGGTAATGGCTGAGTTACAGAGCAGGATCTTTGTCCCCCTTGTAAATGGAAACAAAATCCATGGAGGGGAATTTCAGTGAGGGTACTGCAGTGGGGTAGACTCAGGGCCTGATCTTGCCCCCCATTTAAGTCAGTGGCATAAGACTGAGTGGGGCAGGATCCAACTTTAGGTTGTGGAATAGTCCTTAGAAAGTCATTCTTGGTGTCGTTTTGTTGTATAAAGTGTAAGGAAGGTCAGTAGCATAGCAGATTCCTTGTATATAAAGGTGTCCACTTCGGCCTTCTTTCTTTTCTCCCATTTAACATGTGCTTCATTGATACTGTATAGTGCTT
>NW_027058369.1:0-2866 GCF_011386835.1 Chrysemys picta bellii | reverse complement strand
AAGTGTTTCTAGGAAAAGGAAAGTGTCCAGAGCTTACCACTTTTAGCACTGCGCATACAATTTTTCTTACTGTTCTTATACCACTGGTGATCTGACTTAACCATTTCATCCTGGTCTTCCTGAAACCACTTGGAGACAAGTTTATTCCATAAGTGCTGGAAAAACTGTCAGTATTTTGGTTCTTTTAATTTATTTGTATTTTTGGTATTAAGGCAAAGTTACATTACTGGTTGTAATCATACTAATTATACATTATTTATTACTTATTCGGGATCAGATTAATATTCAGAGAACCTGGCTAAAGATTCTGGTTTGCTGACTGAGTTCTCCTCCTCTGAGTATGTTAAAAAGGATGACCAAATTTCTAAAAACCAATCCTCTTTCTGGAGTTTCACTTGTGTAAGTACTTGGTGTGAAAGCTTTTCCTCTACACGGGCAGCCCACATTTTACTTTCTTATATAACACACCCTATTCATATAATACAATTCCATAGGAGGAGGAGTCACATTTTTCCAGTAATGTGCAGTACAAAGTCTAGCTGCTAGCAATAAGAAGAAAATACTTTGTCATTCTGTTTAAAATGCAGATCCTTTACTGGAGCATTAAGGAAGGAGGTCAGGGGATCTCTAAGAAGCCAGCATTTTGTCATAAGATGGATCTCTTTAATAATTTCCTCTCAAAACTTTCTAATTCCTGGACACAACTACCACGTGTGCAAGTATGTTCCCATTTCCTCCACAATCTCTCTAACAGAGCTTTTCTCTAGCAGCAACAATATGATGGATCTTAACTGAAGTCTACTGTCATTTACACACTAAATTTATATAAATTTTATTGATGAGCTACACAAACTGAAGATGTATATCCCTTTTCCCACACATATACCCACTCATGCAGATCAATTTCTTTCTCCAAATCCCTCTCCCATCTTTTCTTCTGGGTTGTTATCTTCTCAACATCTTTGTCAATCAAAATTGTTTATATCTTAGAAATTACATTTCTATTTTTCGTAAAGGCTTTAATTTTATTTACACACACACACACACACGTGTGTGCATACATAAATATGTAATGTAACTGAACAATACAGTTGTACTGTATGCTGAGTGCTTTGGTAGGGAGAAGGTATCTGATGATTACTATTGTTACAAAGTTAAAGGGGTTAATTTGGATACAACCAAATTTGGTTATTTTTAACATAACTATGACCTTTCTATGACTTTTACTAAAATTTGCCATGATGCCCACATTGCCAGATACACAAATCTCTTGCCAACAGCAGTTAGTAATAGAGAACATTTGTTTATAATCTATGAATATCGAGCTATTCTGATGAATGAGTTGCATTCTGCCATCTTCCCACCTCCACAGCCATCAGTCATTCTGTTTAGTTTGTTGTTGAATTAAAATGGGTTAAGTTTTTCAGCATGTTACCACACAAAATCACTCTGTGAGTTACACATGACTTGGATATCTGAAAAAGCACACAACTACAACAAATATGTGCTTTCAGGGGTCATGTGCATATCTCTGCAAAACTGACAAAAAAGTGAAAATAAAATTAGAAACTAAAACCAATGTAGAGTCAGAAAAAAGACTTTAAAAACTAGAGAGAGGAAGCAGTACTAACAGCCTGTTAAATGACTCGCTCTGTATGACAGTTCCTACTGTGCTATCAGGGATTTCATGTTCTTTTTTGACAAATATTAAGTTGTAATAGATAAATAAAATAGACAAGTTTTTTCTTGTTTTCTGTGTTCTTTTCAAAGAATATAAATAAATAATAAACGAGGATACTGGGAGAAAGACTTGGAGAAACTAAGAGGGGGAAGCATTATATCATTGATTAATGTACATGTGACTATGACAGTTCTATTACATGAGATAAATAAAAAGTGTTGCATATAAATAAAAAGGTGATACATTTAATGTTTGATATTTAATAGGCTATTTATCAGTATTAATTCTCACTGTGCCGCAGTTTATCCATCTTTAAAATGGAGAGAATACCTGTCTGCTCCACACTGTGGTTTTTTTTTTGTGACTAGACTAAATGAACATCTGTACTTACTTTCCTGCACAGAAAGAAGCAGAATCATCTATTACATGACCTCGGTTCTGGCAGATAAGGCTCTTTACCAGCCACTGCTTGCAGAAGCTGTGGGCACAAATTAGGCCAAGCACTTGTGGAAATAACAGCTCCCAACACACCAGACTGCTGAACCCTTTGAGGAAAAACCCCTCCTAAGAATCCAGCCACAACAATCCATCTCCTTCACCATCCAAGTTCTGGAACACTCCTGAAACCTCTGTGACAGCAGTTCCATGGCAACAATTTCTACTTCAACAGCTTCCTTGTAATCATTGCAGAACCATGCACCTCTGGCTTTCAGAACAGCTAAGGCAGGGCACTAATGTTTAGCTAGGCTCACGTCTTGATCACACCCATTAGGTTTGGCAATCTCATATGTGGTGCTTTCTGGCAAGAATGTAGAAATCACATCAGATACAAATTAAGACCCACAGCAGCAGAGACCAATGCTTAATTATATGTTTTAAAAAGCCAAAAGAGAGACACTCTTGCTACAGCATTTCATGTAGCATACCACACTAAGGGAATTAGAGTGAATGACAAATGGCCAAAGAAACTTAAGGTAACTAAGCCCTTTTGTACATAGCAGTATTACAAATCTACGTAGTATGTGCCAAGTAAAGTTTGAGATATCACATCCATGGAGCAGTTTTATTTTTAAAAGTAAGGTCCGTTAACCTGTAGTCAGTAACACAAAATGTCTTAAGACCCTATCGGTGTTTTTTAGTAGTTAGACCAAGGGTGTGAAAGTCAAAATTTGAATTCAGTTCCCA
>NW_027058368.1:0-2868 GCF_011386835.1 Chrysemys picta bellii | reverse complement strand
TCTTCCAATCTATGAATAAAAACTAGGTGTGAGAGGATGAAACCTACTAATTCTAAAATCTTGAAGGACGTGGTGACCAAAAACAATCACTTCAATTTACTAACTATAGATAATACTTCCTCTGTTTAATAAAATAGTAGGTTTTAAATGCAAAATATGTTTTGATAATTTTTTTACAAGTAGCGCTTGACACAAATTTTCTAACATAATAAAAATGTAAAAATTAAGAATCTGAGTAAGAACATAAGAACGGCAATACTGGGTCAGACCAAAGGTCCAGCCAGCCCAGTATCCTGTCTACCGACAGTGGCCAATGCCAGGTGCCTCAGAGTGAGTGAGCCTAACAGGTAATGATCAAGTATCAGAGGGGTAGCCGTGTTAGTCTGGATCTGTAAAAAGCAACAGAGGGTCCTGTGGCATCTTTAAGCTTAACAGACGTATTGGAGCATAAGCTTTTGTGGGTGAATGCCCACTTCGTCAGACGCATGCTCCAGGTAATGATCAAGTGATCTCTCTCCTGCCATCGATCTCCACCCTCTGACAAACAGAGGCTAGGGACACCATTCCTTACCCGTCCTGGCTAATAGCCATTAATGGACTTAACCTCCATGGATTTATCTAGTTCTCTTTTAAACCCTGTCATAGTCCAGCCTTCACAACCTCCTCAGGCAAGGAGTTCCACGGGTTGACTGTGTGCTGTGTGAAGAAGAACGTCCTTTTATTTGTTTTAAACCTGTTGCCCATTAATTTCATTTGGTGGCCCCTAGTTCTTATATTATGGGAACAAGTAAATAACTTTTTCTTATTCACTTTCTCCACACCACTCATGATTTTATATACCTCTATCATATCCCCTCTTAGTCTCCTCTTTTCCAAGCTGAAAAGTCCTAGCCTCTTTAATCTCTCCTCATATGGGACCTGTTCCAAACCCCTAATCATTTTAGTTGCCCTTTTCTGAACTTTTTCTAATGCCAGTATCTCTTTTTTGAGATGAGAAGACCACATCTGTATGCAGTTTTCAAGATGTGGGTGTACCATGGATTTATATAAGGGCAATAAGATATTCTCCGTCTTATTCTCTATCCCTTTTTTAATGATTCCTAACATCCTGTTTGCTTTTTTGACTGCCACTGCACACTGTGTGGACATCTTCAGAGAACTATCCACGATGACTCCAAGATCTCTTTCCTGATTAGTTGTAGCTAAATTAGCCCCCATCATATTGTATGTATAGTTGGGGTTATTTTTTCCAGTGTGCATTACTTTACATATATCCACATTACATTTCATTTGCCATTTTGTTGCCCAATCACTTAGTTTTGTGAGATCTTTTTGAAGTTCTTCACAGTCTGCTTTGGTCTCAACTATCTTGAGCAGTTTAGTATCATCTGCAAACTTTGCCACCTCACTGTTTACCCCTTTCTCCAGATCATTTATGAATAAGTTGAATAGGATTGGTCCTAGGACTGACCCTTGGGGAACACCACTAGTTACCCCTCTCCATTCTGAAAATTTACCATTTATTCCTACCCTTTGTTCCCTGTCTTTTAACCAGTTCTCAATCCATGAAAGGATCTTCCCTCTTATCCCATGACAACATAATTTACGTAAGAGCCTTTGATGAGGGACCTTGTCAAAGGCTTTCTGGAAATCTAAATATACTATGTCCACTGGATCCCCCTTGTCCACGTTTGTTGACCCCTTCAAAGAACTCTAATAGATTAGTAAGACATGATTTCCCTTTTACAGAAACCATGTTGATTTTTGCCCAACAAGTTATGTTCTTCTATGTGTCTGACAATTTTATTCTTTACTATTGTTTCAACTAATTTGCCCGGTACTGACATTAGACTTACCGGTTTGTAATTGCCGGGATCACCTCTAGAGCTCTTTTTAAATATTGGCGTTACATTAGCTATCTTCCAGTCAATGGGTACAGAAGCCGATTTAAAGGACAGGTTACAAACCATAGTTAATAGTTCCACAATTTCACATTTGAGTTCTTTCAGAACTCTTGGGTGAATGCCATCTGGTCCCGGTGACTTGTTACTGTTAAGTTTATCAATTAATTCCAAAACCTCCTCTAGTGACACTTCAATCTGTGACAATTCCTCAGAGTTATCACCTACAAAGGATGGCTCAGGTTTGGGAATCTCCCTAACATTCTTGGCCGTGAAGACTGAAGCAAAGAATTCATTTAGTTTCTCCACAATGACTTTATCATCTTTAAGGGCTCCTTTTGTATCTCGATTGTCCAGGGGCCCCACTGGTTGTTTAGCAGGCTTCCTGCTTCTGATGTACTTAAAAAACATTTTGTTATTACCTTTGGAGTTTTTGGCTAACTGTTTTTCAAACTCCTTTTTGGCATTTATTACATTTTTACACTTAATTTGGCAGTGTTTATGCTCCTTTCTATTTACCTCACTAGGATTTGACTTCCACTTTTTAAAAGATGCCTTTTTATTTCTCACTGCTTCTTTTACATGGTTGTTAAGCCACGGTGGCTCTTTTTTAGTTCTTTTACTGTGTTTTTTAATTTGGGGTATACATTTAAGTTGGGCCTCTATTATGGTGTCTTTGAAGAGTATCCATGCAGTTTGCAGGGATTTCACTCTAGTCACTGTACCTTTTAATTTCTGTTTAACTAACCCCTCATCTTTTTGCATAGTTCCCCTTTCTGAAATTAAATGCCACAGTGTTGGGCTGTTGAGGTGTTCTTCTCCACCACAGGAATGTTAAATGTTATTATATTATGGTCACTATTTCCAAGCGGTCCTGTTATAGTTATCTCTTGGACCAGATCCTGCGCTCCACTCAAGACTAAATCGAGAATTCCTCTCCCCTTGTGGGTTCCTGTACCAGCTGCTC
>NW_027058367.1:0-2886 GCF_011386835.1 Chrysemys picta bellii | reverse complement strand
CTGTCCCTATAAAATCGGGACATCTGGTCACCCTAAGAGGAGTTGACTTGGACTGTGAGTCCCACCAGAGGGGAAGGTCCCTGGCCTGTCCCCATGACCCAAGGTGGGTCAGCGGAGACTACGGGGATTGTTCTCCTTCCTTTTCCCCATGCTGGCCAGTGATGAGATTAGCTGAATGAATGGCAGGTTTGAGCCACAAAAGTGTCCAAACTGAGGGCTGCCCTGAATCTCTGAGGTGAGCAAATCCGCCAATAAGTGCAGGGCTCACCAAGGCAGAGGAGGAACATTGTCACAGTCTTAAGATGGTCCAAAAAAGGACAGCCAGATTAAGACAGTATCGAAACACAACTTCTGGTGGAAATACACTATTCTCCAACACACAGCTTGCAGAGTTCCCCTGTGAGTCAGTAAGGCCTAAATGGCACCAGTTCTTACTGATTTCCAGTTTAAATTGTTAATTATTCCAGTTGCCCCTCTGATTTCTTTACCTCAAAGTTTCTCCTCAACTCATTTTGCTTTGACTGGCTTGCCAGTAAAGCCTCTTCTGCTCTGCACAGCCTCTCTGTAAGCTCATTGGAGTTGTTTTCCAAATGATGTTTCACTGCTATTGCCTATGAGGAAAACACATCACATTTTATTTGTAGTCATATTTAATCTATTTAAAAAAATTAAAAATTCCTGATGTCCCTTGAAATGATGAGCTCCAAAGATACGTTATAAAACAAAGCAAAAAGAATAAGCTATGTTCTGCTTCCTCTTACAGAAAGAGAACTTTGGAGTAACTGTTGACTTCTACGTTGTATAACTAAGAGCAGAATTTGGCCCTAATCCTTGAAACTCAGCATGATGGCTTTAAAAAAGTACAATTAAAAATAGGCCAGATATCTGAAAAATCCATCCTCCTTTCACTGTCCAGTCCCGGGTTCTAGATTCTGTATCATACCAAAAACAGTACATGTTAAGGTAACACAAATCTTTAACTCAAGACTGGGCAAGGATATGAAAAATATTTTCAGGCACATTTTCAAGTATATAGTTGTAATGTATAAATATATTCATAATTTAAGCAATATTTATAGTACAGTCTGTTAATCATTGGGAATCCTAACCAAAGCTTTCTTTTAAGTTCAATCATAAGGGCAGCAGATTTAACACTTGCTCTCAATTTTTTTTAACGTAACATATTTTGTCAAAGCAAGCACCTATTAGGTTTAGAAGATGCTTCCCCATTCCCACTCAGACCTCAACTGCTCATTTGAGAGGTAACGTTTAGGTGTTGGACTGATGATCAGCTATCACCAAATATGCCATTGAACAGCCAACAAACAGAAAGGATCAATACCAAACTAGACTCAGTTCTGTACAATCCAAATGTCGGAGAAAAACACAGTTCTCACTTTTTGTTTGGGTACAGCAAGTCAGATGCTTTATTTCTCTCACACAAATATCAAGAGATTGACAAATTACTCTACCTTTCCCACTTACTATATATTCAAGGAATAGGTTACATGTTCTTAAAAACCAGTATTTGTACACCTTAATTCCCTGTATTTATGGACCAACAAAGACATTCAGCTTGCACCTCTGTCTCCAGAACCACATTCTTTGGGGATAAGGGAAATTAGTGTAGTGCTATGCTCAATCTTAAATTTATCACCTGACTTTATATCGCTATCTAAACCAGGAAGTTAACGAGACCATAACTGTGACACCACCAAATTCTACCTGGTTTTCAACCTTTTTAATCTGTTTTATATCTGTCATAAGAGCTCTATAGTACTCCAAATTAAAAAGGAAGTAAATTTATTACCAACATCAAGAGAGAAAAAAATGAGAATGAAATAATTTAGTTCCATTCTAGAAAGGAGTACGCTTTTCTGGATAAAAACCTTTAGACGTCCAAGTTTCAGTATGAATCGAGTGTTTTAAGAGTAAACATGGAAAGAAGAGTATGTGTAGTGGTTAATATTTTCTCCTCTGTAGAAAATGTTTGATTAATGTGCTCACACAGCTAGGATGACACATAGCTATGCCGGACAGCTATCGTGGACAAATTTAGAACCTCTGTATTAAGTCAGTGTAGACCATGTGTATCAAAAATAAAAAAGCAGTTTTCTATTAGAGAGTGTGGGTAGAAAAGAAGCAGTGCTCAAATCCGAACAAGTCTAAAGGGAAGGGTTCCAGGGCATTACCCCCAAACTGCCTTTGGGCCCATCTGCTACCTCAGTTTACCTTCAATCTTGCATCAAACCAGCTATCACATGTGGCGATTTTACAGTAGTGCTCTCTTCCAGTTTGGTTTATTATCATAACACAACACTCAAACATACCCTTACCAGCCTCAATTATTCCTTTCCGTTTATAATGCCTCAAGTTTTTCCAGGTTTTTATCAGAACATGCCCATCCCTGCAGTCCAGCCCCTCTCTTAGCTGGGATTTCTGCATCCTGCAGGTCCATCATTGGAGGCTTATCCCTGCACAGTTTCCAGTTCCTTGTAAATCTCTTCCCCCCAAAGTCTTCTGCCTTAGAGTTCTGGAAAATTGTCACCTGTCCTCTTCACAGGCTCTCTGCCTGGGAACTAAGGAGAGAGAGTGTGTCTCTCTGAACTTTTGGCGCGTGGTGGGGGGGTCTCTCTCTTGAATGACTACAGGCTGCCATGCATCTAAACCAGCAGGCCTGGTTTAGACGCATGCTTCTGTCACATGACCCTTGTATTCATTCCCATCATACAGGGAGATGGGCTAAACCTGAGAAAAAGTGCAGCTGTGCCCCAGTCTTTGAATGGACCAGCTCTCCCTGTGACAGGAACATAGCGCAGCTTGCTCTCACCTGTGATGTATTTAGTTGCACTTAAATATTAGTCATGTATAGATCTTTAAACACAA
>NW_027058366.1:0-2887 GCF_011386835.1 Chrysemys picta bellii | reverse complement strand
TGGAGGTTTCCTGTTAGAGAACAAAAGGGGAGAACCTGTGATGTGCTCTGTCCAAGGAAGGTTATGAGAAAGAGGGAACAGGGATCCAGGTGCCTTTCCCCAAGGAAACCTCAGACAAAGTATCTCCTCTTGGAGAGGAGCAGCAACCTTCACACTAGCAGTTAGAGCCATCTTTAGGTTCAGAAATTCATAGTTTCAAAGGCTCTAAGGCCAGTCCTGATCATCTAGTCTGACCCCCTACATAACACAGGCCCTAGAACGTCTGCAGAAGAATTTCTGTTTCACCACGGTCCCATGTGTCTTCAGCTGGGTCTAATCATGGGGGTAGAGTTCAGGGGTACAGTGTTTAACTACAGATCAAATGGTCCTTTAGTCACATCCTAGTGCCCCCTTTGAAGTCTCTGTTAATAAGCAGCAGGTTTCACACAAACAAAAGGAAGTATTTTTCACACAACGCACAGTTAACCTGTGGAACTCTTTTCCGGAGGATGTTGTGAAGTCCAAGACTTTAACAGAGTTCAAAAAGGAACTAGATACATTTATGCAGGAGAGGTCCATTAATGGCTATTAGCCAGGATGCACAGGGATGGTGTCCCTAACCTCCATTTGCCAGGAGCCGGAAATGAGCGTCAGGAATGGATCACTTGATCATTCCCTGTTCATTCCCTCTGGGGCACTGGCTACTGTCAGACAGTTTTACCCAGGCTGGGCGATCTTGTGTTGCTTATGTTCTTGGTTGTATGAATTGGCTGGAGCAGTTGGCTTCAAAAGACCAGTCTCTTGGATCTGTGAATCCTGGGCAATCTAATTCCTTTCCTTTAGCGAATGACAGAAAAACCCATTTCCTCCTTCTTTCTACTCCAGGTTTCGTTCCTTTTTCCAAAGACTCGCCTCTAGGGAGTCATGGACCATCTTATCAGGCATGAAAAGACTCTGTGTCTGTAGCCAGTCTGACACCTCGATGGCAGAGAGCAATGAGGAGAGAACAGTTTCCTCACCACGAAGGTGGACGCACTTGTCCCTGAAGAAGAAAACAGCTGAGACCCAGGTGGAGTCAGAGGAGGTGAAGCTGCAGGAGAACACAGAACAAGTTGAACTGGATCTTACAGGTGAGGATTCAATCCACATGGTTTGTGGTGAGGAGCATGTGAGGAATACTCACACCAGTCACTCTACAAGCCGTACACATCAGGGCTTCTCACGGGAAAGTGATGGGAACCTCAGACTCTGGAATCCATTTAGTGCCGGATCCTCCTGGACAGGGTGGCCGAGGTCCATCGCTGAGGTGGGGAGAGCTGACAGTGTCAGATCACCCCCCTCGGGGGGTCTGGCACTGTGGGGTGGGGAGTACTAACATTGCTCCAGGCTGTAAGGAGAACAGAGAGGCTGGATGTTGTAGGAAATCATTTCTTGTCTCCTGGATCGGGTCTGTTTCATCAGTAAAATGCTCCAGAGGTCTCAGCAGGTCACAGCTGGGAACCGTACCAGAGCTGAGTCATTACTTCTTGGGGGGTTAAGTGCAAATGAGGCCTGTTGCCCATCACTGACAGGAACGCTGTGCAAGGGGAGGGGAAGAGTAGAATACACCATGGAAAAGAAACTGGCCCCTAAATCAGAGGAAGCCTCATGTGGTAAAAGCCCCCAGCGAAGAGCCATGAGATCGGAGTTCTCTGCTTAGCTCTGCCCACAACCTTCAGTCTGACCCTGGGCAAGTCGCTTCAGGGCTCTGGGCCCGACTTCCGTCCTCTGTAAACCAGGGATAACACATGGAAAAGCGAAATGTTACGAATGTTTCTTTCTGCTTCAGGGACGAAGGAGGAGCCGTCTGAGTCAAAGGGGAAGTGCGGAAAAGGGAGTCCAGAAGAGCAGGAAGAAGAGCGCGCTCCCATCCCCTCATTACCAAGCAGCTCCCATATGACAATGGTAATGACGCTTTGTGACTGAGATAATGGAAAGCATCCCCTGCTGTGTGTATTAATGTCTCCCGGAGCTGGTATCTCTGACAGGAGAACTACCTGCCCCTTGCTCAGGGAGCTGAAAGGAAACATTCTGCACGTCATCAACTCCAGCCAGTCTTTATGAGTTTCTCTAGGTTGTTTGCATAAGGCAAATAATCCAGATTGACAAAGGGGTTTAGGCACCTAAAGAAGCACACAAGTGCTTAGTGGGATTCGCAGAAGTGCCTGACTCAGGTACCTGATTCTGATGCACTTTTCATGGCACACAGGCACTGCTGAAAATCCTACGAGGCCCATCCCTGCACTTGTAGACACTGAGACACCATTGTCACTCTGATGATTAGTGACAGAGCACCCTGCAGCACATACAAAAGTCTGCAATTCTGGGAGCTTCTGACACGCCGGGGGGCTGGAGTAGCTATGCGAGTGTGTCACTCTGGTGTGCTCTGCTGTGTCCTCAGCTGCTGCCATCCAGGACAGACGGTGCTGATCCAGACACGCAGGCCAGCTGCAGTAATACTCAGGAGGTGCCTGAGACACCAGGACAAAGGCCTCCAGCACCCCAGGCCCTGGGTTTAGAAGACCCTGGAACCAGGTCCCCTGGACTAACATTGTGCCCAGTGAGTTCTGACCCACAAGGGTCTGGCCCCAGAAGCCCACAGTTTGGGATTCTCCTCAGCCAGGCAGACTCGCTCCTTCAGTCGAAGCTACTTTCTGTCCTGCCGGCGATTTCTGCCTGTTTTGTGGCAGCGCCACACGCTGCGGGGTGGGGAAGGAAGAGGCATTTCCGTTGGGGCCTGTTCTCAGTCCTTTCCACGCAGACACCGTGGGCTGCTAGAGTTGCTGAGCCAATCTGCTCAGGCGCTCGGGGTGGGATGGGATGTGGGGCAGATTCTCCAGTGACCCCTCGGCTGCACTCAACAAGCAAC
>NW_027058365.1:0-2887 GCF_011386835.1 Chrysemys picta bellii | reverse complement strand
GGGGGTGGGGTTCTGGAGGGCAGTTAGGAGCAGGGGTCCCAGGAGGGGGCAGTCAGGGGACAAGGAGCGGGGTGGGGGGCTGAGAGTTCTGGGGGGGAGCTGTCGGGGCAGGAGTGGGGAGAGGGATCGGAGCAGTCAGGGGACAGGGAGCAGAGGGGTTTAGATGGGTTGGGAGTTCTGGGGGGGGGCTGTCAGGGGGTGGGGAGTGGTTGGATGGGGCGTGGGAGTCCCAGGGGTCTGTCTGGGGGTGGGGGTGTGGATAAGGGTTGGGGCAGTCAGGGGACAAGAGGCAGGGAGGCTTAGATAGGGAGTGGAGTCCTGGGGGGCAGTTAGGGGCAGGGGTCCCAGGAGGGGGCAGTCAGGGGACAAGGAACGGGGGGAGGGTTGGGGGTTCTGGGGGGGCGGGAAGTGGGAGGGACAGGGGCGGGGCTAGGGCGGGGCTCCTCCCGTCCTCTTTTTTGCTTGCTGAAATATGGTAACCCTAGTTACTACTGCCAGGGCCATCGCTAGGGGGTGCCGGGCCTGGGACAACCCCCCGTCCATGCCAGGCCCCACCCCCAACTCTTCCTGCCCCTGCTTCACCACCACTGCAACCCTTCCCCCAAGCCCTCTTCTCTGAGCGATGCGAGGAGCCACAGAGTGGAGCAGGCTGGGGCCGGGGCGCTCTGCTTCCTGACGGTGAGTGTGGGGTTGGGCCCAACCCCTGCTGCTGGTGCCAGGCCCCTGATAACCCTCTGGGTTGTCCTGGGCCCCACGCTTCTGCATCCCCTTGAAGCGCGAGGCCCCCCAAGGCGCGGGGCCCGGGGCCACCGCCAGTGCCCCCTAGCCACGGCTCCCTGCTCCCCACTCCACAGCAGCCAGGCATTTAACCGCCTCCCTGCTGGACTGTGCCAGGTAGCATACCATGGGGAGGGGAGGGCAGGGGGAGAGTGGGGGGGGGGCCGAGCTGCAGCGGAAACAAGTCACGTGGGGGGAATGTGGTAGGGGCAGGGAGGTTGCGTAGGGAGCCATAAATTCTAAGGACAGCCCTGGTGACACCACAGCCCCAAGACTGTGACTAGATGCAGGATCTGTGCTGAAGGGATCCCGGAGGGAAAAGAAGAGCCAATAACTGAAGACAGACAAAGGTTCAGGAACGAGGTAAACGTCACAATGGGGATTGTCCAAACCAACTTCAAAGGCCGAGGATCTAAACAAACGGCACGGGATGCCATCAATCCTTGTGAATGCTCTTTTGCAACGCGTGAATTGACGATAATGTTTACTCCTGTGAAAAGGGATAAAATGCCCAATTCTTGGGAAGGGAAACCATTTCCATCCTGCTCATGCTTACTGCTGGCAGAAGGTAGGGAAAGGCAGAGATTCCATCATTCCAGACCTGTCAAGGTATAACACATCCACTGCTTTCCCCTCATCCACAGAGCCAGTTATCTCGTCATAGAAGGCAGTTAGGTTAGTCAGGCATGACTTGCCCTTGGTGAATCCACGCTGACTGTTCCTGATCACTTTCCTCTCCTCTAAGTGCTTCAGAATTGATTCCTTGAGGACCTGCTCCATGATTTTTCCAGGGACTGAGGTGAGGCTGACTGGCCTGTAGCTCCCCGGATCCTCCTTCTTCCTTTTTTAAAGATGGGCACTACATTAGCCTTTTTCCAGTCATCTGGGACCTCCCCCGATCGCCATGAGTTTTCAAAGATAGTGGCCAACGGCTCTGCAATCACATCCGCCAACTCCTTTAGCACCCCCTGATGCATCGCATCCCGCCTCGTGGACTTTGCTCGTCCAGCCTTTCTAAATAGTCCTGAACCACTTCTTTCTCCACAGAGGGCTGGTCACCTTCTCCCCATGCTGTGCTGTCCAGTGCAGCAGTCTGGGAGCTGACCTTCTTTGTGAAGACAGAGTCAAAAAAAGCATTGAGTACATTAGCTTTTTCCACATCCTCTGTCACTAGGTTGCCTCCCTCATCAGTAAGGGGCCCACACTTTCCTTGACTTTCTTCTTGTTGCTAACATACCTGAAGAATGTACCTTCTTGTTACTCTTAACATCTCTTGCTAGCTGGAACTCCAAGTGTGATTTGGCCTTCCTGATTTCACTCCTGCATGCCTGAGCAATATTTTTATACTCCTCCCTGGTCATTTGCCTAATCTTCCACTTCTTGTAAGATCTGTGTTGTATATCGACCTAGGTATGTGGCTGGTCCTTTAGGATCTGAAGAACCCTTTTGTTTGATGGAATTGGCTTCAAATAACCACTCGGCAGTAAATTCAGTGTTTTTGGTGGCAATAAAAGGACTGGAATGCCTAAGGAGATTGCTTTTCTGACTTCTTGTTAGCGAGTGGGGTGAAAGAGAAGTTTACTTTGGTTGCTGGTTTGGTATCTCTTATCAGAGAATGACCACTGCTTTTTGGGGGTGCCTGCCCCATTTCTCAGCACTTTGTCCTGAATTTACTATTCTCAGTTATGACCCATTAAGGGCTTCTCTACATCACGCAGCTCTTAGCGACAAGGCTGGGTCGACAGTGTCTTGTCGCTAAAAGTCAGTGTGTGTGAACGCTCTTTTGTGGTATTTTGTTGGCACTTTTGCCGACAAAATACTTCCAGCCCCGCGAGCGGCATAAGCTTTGTCGGCAGGAGAGCGCTCGCTTGCGTCGGCAAAACGTTTGTCTTTCGCAGGGGGCTTTTTTAAGTACCCGCAAAAGAGAAAAGTTTTGTCGACAACCGTGCAGTGTAGACATACCCTAAGGCACAGTGAGAGATGGCTTTTGCTCTTTTGCCTACTGCTAATGACAGGGAGCTAACACAGGAGAAAGCAGAGGCAGGCAGGTGGACCACAGTGGCCAGGAGGAAGGGAGAAGAAACAGCAGATGAGTGGCTGGAGAACGTGG
>NW_027058364.1:0-2887 GCF_011386835.1 Chrysemys picta bellii | reverse complement strand
ACACCCCAGCCCTGAGCTCCCTCCCACATCCTAAGTCCTGGTCAGACCCTGCACCCCAATGTTTTTTTACATTTTTTTTATAAAGCGCTCTTATCCAAAGCACTTTACAATAGTTAGCTAACGGTA
Organism: Chrysemys picta bellii; assembly: GCF_011386835.1. Classification (NCBI taxonomy): domain Eukaryota; kingdom Metazoa; phylum Chordata; order Testudines; family Emydidae; genus Chrysemys; species Chrysemys picta. Next base: position 2,761 of record NW_027058364.1, on the reverse strand, counting down.
CAAACAATGTTTGGAAAGATCATTAAGTGGTCCACCAAGACCCTCAGCAATTTTCAAGTGGTCTGTGGAAAAATAAATTAGATTACAAAAACAATCAAGGTACCTCAATTTATTTTCATTTACTTGCTATTACTTATAGGAGGCGGATGAAGAAGAAAAGAATGACAACGGGGGCGGGGGGAGGCTATCGAAGTAAAAAGTGCACTAGCAGAATCTACTCTCACTCTTGAAGCTGAGTTTGCTTAATAACAGATCTTAATACATCTGGAGAGCCACTTTGATAACCTATGTTTCCAAATAACTGAACCCTTGTTTCTGTCCGCAATGGATACAAATAGTCTGGGAGGCTAAAAGCTTTGGTCCTATTTAAGTAAAAAGCTAATGCTCTCCTGACATCTAGGGTACAGAACATGGCTTCTTGACTAGCCAACATTGTTTTGGGAAAAACATAAGAGATGAATGGTTAGATTCATATGAAATTCCGAGGACACAAGGTAAAAATCTAGCCTGGGCCTGCAGCAATTCTTTCTCTCTGGTGAATATTGTAAATGTGGGTCCACTGTTAAAGCCCCCAATTCTCTGGCCCTTCAGTCCAAAGTTATAGCTACAAATGAAGCTGTCTTCACTGATAGATCTGACAAAGAACACACAGCTAGCGACTCAAGGGGATGCGTCATGAGGCAACTAAGGACCAGATTCAGGTCCCAGCTAGGAGCAGGGATTCTGATTTGTGAACAGATTTGACAAACTTCTTAGGAATCTTACTGTGGCTGGGTCAGCAAAGAGCGAACCCCCACCCCATGGATAGGTGAAAGGCTCTTATTGCCGCGAAGTGTACCCCAATGGGGTTCACAGAAAGACCTGATGTTTTCAGTTCCAACAGTTAATCCAGTAGAGTAACTCCTCACTTAAAGTCGTCCTGGTTAACGCTGTTTCGTTGTTACATTGCCGATCAATTAGGGAACATGCTCGTTTAAAGTTGTGCAATGCTCCCTTCTAACGTTGTTTGGCAGCCGCCTGCTTTGTCCACTGCTTGCAGAAAGAGCAGCCCGTTGCAGCTAGTTGGTGGGAGCTTGGAACTGGGGTGGACCAGCAGCTCCCTGCTCCCCTAAGTTCTCTGTGCGGCAGCTGCCCAGCAGGCTATCAATTGCTGGCAGTTCAGCTGTCCCTCCTCCCACTGCCCTGTGCTGCTCCTGCCCTCTGCCTTGGAGCTGCTCCCGGGAGCCTCCTGCTTGCTGTGCGGGTGGCGGGGGGCGGAAGAGGGGTGCTAATGTCAGGGTGTCCCCCTTCCCCCTGCTCCTGCCCTCTGCCTTGGAGCTGCTCCCGGGAGCCTCCTACTTGCTGTGCGGGTGGGGGGGGGGAAGAGGGGTGCTAATGTCAGGGTGTCCCCCTTTCCCCACTCCTTCCCCACATCTCCATAGAGCGGGAGGGGGACACACAACAGGCAGGGGCGGCTCTATGTATTTCGCTGCTCCAAGCACGGCAGTCAGGGGGCCTTCAGCGGCGCGCCTGTGGGCTGTCTGTGGTCACGTGGATTCGGTAGCGTTTCTGTGGGTGATCTGCCAGTCCTGCAGTTCAATGTCCCTGCTGCCGAATTACCGCCGAAGCCGCAGGACCGGCAGACCTCCCACAGGCACGCCACCAAAGGCCGCCTGACTGCCGCCCGCACAGCGACTGGCAGGCCGCCCCCCCCCCCCCCGGCTTGCCGCCCCAGGCAGGCGCTTGGTGCGCTGGTGTCTGGAGCCGCCCCTGGCGACAGGGCTCAGGACAATGGAGGGAGCTTGCTGGAAGCAGCTGCTGTCTTAACTTGTTGATCTACTTAAAAGGGCAATGTACTTAGAGTGGGGTCAGTGTACTTAAAGGGGCAATGCACGTCTCTCTCTCACACACAGGGGTGTGTCTCTGTCTCTCTCTGCCATGGTGTCTCCCCTTCCTCCATACGTGCTGCCTTGTAGAGTGTGAGGCTACATTAACAACAACGTGTTAACCCTTGAGGGCTCAGCCGAGTGCTAGCTCATCATTTAGTAGTAAGGCATTCCCTGGGAAATATCCTACCCTCTTCCACCCTCTGACTCCACCACCTCAACCAAGCTTCACAATCATCATTGCTGTGTACAGTATTAAATTGTTTTTTTAAAACGTATACAGTGTATATGTGAGTGTGTTTATCTATCTAGATCTCTCTCTTTATATATATATAATATAGTCTTTTGTCTGGCAAAAAATTTTTCCATGGAACCTAACCCCCTCATTTACATTAATTCTTATGGGGAAATTGGATTCGCTTAACATCGTTTCACTTCAAGTAGCATTTTTCAGGAACATAACTACAACGTTAAGCGAGGAGTTACTGTACTCTGGGAAAGGGAGAACGAATAGGTGAAATCTGATGATTGCTACACCAAACAGAATGATGCTTCCACTTCTGGATCTAAGTATTTCTTGTAGATTCTCTTCTACTGTTTAATAAAACTTGTTATACTTCTAATGAACAGGATACCTCTATTCCTGACAACCCCCGAGGAACCATGCTCTGAGCCTCAAAACCTGCAGGTTGGGTTGAAATGTCCAACCAGCATCCTGAGTCAGGAGGTGAGGAATGATCAGAAGTCACAATGGAGGGTAAGAAGTGAGTCTGATTAGGTAGGGACACCAAACTTCTTCCCTGAGATGAGAAAAGTGTCTCCTAGGAACTGGGGATCGAGACCCCCTCTTGGAACAATACTTGATGCATCTTGCGTTGCCTGCTGCAGCAAACAGT
>NW_027058363.1:0-2888 GCF_011386835.1 Chrysemys picta bellii | reverse complement strand
GAGAATGTCCTTATTAACACCAAGATGGATCACATCTACTGTTTACCCACCTCCACTAGGCCCGTAACCCTGCCAAAGAAGGAGCTAGGATTGGTTTGGAATGATTTGTTCTTGATAAGTCCATGCTCACTAGTCCTAAGAACCAAATTGTCCTGTAGGTGCTGACAAACTGATTGTTTAATAAGGAGTTCCAGTATCTTTCCAGGTATGTTAATGGATGGGAAGATGTTCTTTTTCAGGGATCTCTGACGAGAACTGGGGCACAGCACTTAGTTTGTTGAGGCCATAAAATGGAGACAGGCACCTCTTCTCTTCTCCCAGCACCCCAGATACCTAAAAGGGTGGGACTCACATCCCTCAATGGGCTTTAAAAAAGACAATGGTTACAATGTGGCCTCGACCATTTCTGGTTTCTGCAGACTAGATGTTTTAGCAAAGTTTAGAATTCCTTGGTGCTCAACACCGTGAAACTCCCCTTTCTCCTTCACAAAGGGCTTTAACGCCCCTTATCTCACCCAGGCTCTCGACTGCCCAAAGTTGGAGAATTGTCCCTGTTCCCACTGCAGAGCACCCCCCACGACACACACACAGAGTCCTCCTGGTGGTGGGAGGGGAACAGAGGAAAGGACAGAAGATGTAAGAGATGAAGAGAAAGGAGGGAGGGATGGAGGAAAAGGTAAAACAAAAAGGACAAACCCTAATGTCCCCAGTGATTCTAAGGGACAAAATCCCAGGTGAGGAATAAAATGCGACCACCTTAAGCTAGTGTTTTCCATGCCTAGAATTCAGCTGGCGCCAGATGCATCAGACTGAACAGGTTCCAAACCTCTTGGAGGCTCTTACCTTCTAAACAGGGACGTCAGTTTTCTAGTAAAATCAGGAAAAAGAAAAGAGAAAACTCAAAAGAGGTTCCTCCTGGCGCTCATGTACGTGAAACTAAATACTCTCTGTCCTCAGAGAGACCTCGAGAAGGAGACTTGCTGAAGCAAAGCTACAGGGAACTCTGAGGTTTCCCTGGCCCTGCGCCCCTGTCCTGCTTGGCTGATGTCAGCATCTCTCTGTGAGGTCACCACCTCCCGAGCACCTTTGACCAATAGTCTGAGGTCCTGCAAAAGGCCTTTGTGATGTCACTGCCACACCCACCCCTCCCCTGCAGTGCTAATGTCCTGCCACAGGGCAGACACTTTGGAGGTTTGAGCTACACAAAGAGGAGACACTTAGATCTCAAAAATTAGATGAGATGTTTCAGTCTGAGCTAAGTAGTTGCTGCTCTTAACAATTGCAACATAATAAAAAATAAAATAGACTATTTCATCCATTCTATTATGTCATAATCTGATCTGAGTAAACACGATAGGACACCTCATCTTATGCACTGCTCCTAGTGACACTCTCCAATAGATCCCCATCCTCCACCCGCCGGGAGGTAGGTAGGGGCGGATTGTTATCCCTACTTGAAAGAGGGAGAAACTAAGGCTGAGAAAGGAGAATTGACTTGTCTTAGGTCACACAGCCACTCTGTGGCAGAGTTGGGAATAGGACCCAAGAGCCCTGATTTTCAAATAACCATCGGATCTTGAATTTCAGACATTGAATGACCTGAATAAAGTGCTCTCCAGTGAGTTGCAGACCAGCAAGAGTTCATAGTAATTATTCAGCAAGTATTTTAGGAGAACTGGAATGGTAGAGAAAATAATGAACTGCAGAGAAGGAGCAAAATTTGTCGAACATATGACTGGTTATGACTATTTACTTGGTCTTAAAAGAAAACAACAGGGACCTGAGTCTCCTCCCTGTCAATAACCCCCTGCTCAGCCAATCAGGGTAGAGACCGAGGGGCGGGAGGATGAGGGTTCTCACCAGAGAGCCCAAAGGATGGCCCAGGTCACCGCTGGGGATCACTGTCTGAGCACTATTTCAGCCCCACATTTTTCAGTGGACCTCCCACAATGGGAGTTGTAGCGCACCCCCCACGACACACACACACCCCTCCTGGTGGTGGGAGGGGAACAGAGGAAGGACAAAAGAAGTAAGAGATGAAGAGAAAGGAGGGAGGGATGGAGGAAAAGGTAAAAGAAAAAGGACAAACCTTAATGTCCCCAGAGATTCTAAGGGACAAAATCCCAGGTGGGGAATAAAATTCGACCACCTTAAGCTAGTGTTTTCCATGCCTAAAATTCAGCTGGCGCCAGATGCAGCAGACCGAACAGGTTCCAAACCTCTCGGAGGCTCTTACCTTCTAAACAGGAACGTCAGTTTTCTAGTGAAATCAGGAAAAAGAAAGGAGAAAACTCAAAAGAGGTTCCTCCTGGTGGTCACATACATGAACTCAAATACTCTCTCAGACCTCAAAGAGAGATCTCGAGAAGGAGACTTGCTGAAGCAAAGCCACAGGGGTTTCTGAGGTTTCCCTGGCCCTGCGCCCCTGTCCTGCCTGGCTGATGTCAGCATCTCTCTGTGAGGTCACCACCTCCCCTGCACCTTTGGCCAATAGTCTGAGGTCCTGCAAAAGGCCTTTGTGATATCACTGCCACACCCACCCCTCCCCTGCAGTGCTAATGTCCTACCACAGGGCAGACCCTTTGGAGGTTTGAGCAACTCCCTGTGGATCACCCCGCTCAATGAGTGTTCATTCTAGGAAGCAAGCCGGCTAGACAGTAAAACAGCAGAGGCTGCTCCCAATGCTACACTCGGTTTCTCAGAAATGAGTAGACTTTATGGCTAGAAGAGACAGTTAGAGCATCTAATCTGACCCCCTGCATATCACAGGCCTCCTGTCTACCACAATAGCTACTTTTGGGGCAAACACATTCCGCAAAGGCATCTAGTCTTTATTAATGACATCAAGAGATGGAGAATCCACCACTTTCCTTGGTAGCTTCTTCCTG
>NW_027058362.1:0-2892 GCF_011386835.1 Chrysemys picta bellii | reverse complement strand
AGCCAGACAGCCAGGTGATTAGAAGAGCCCAGCAGGACGCGCTGTGCATCCGGGAGGCTTTGAAAGCTAGGTTCCTGAGTGAGCAGGGTAACCTGTGACTTTTAAGTTTGTGTACAGAGAAGCTGAACCTGCCCCCGTTTCTTTACCCAGTTAATGTTGACTATCCTCTCCAGTTACATACTCCCTTCACCCCCTTCCAACACACGTTTAGAAATAAAATCACTTCTACTTTGTTAATGAACACCGTTTTCTTTATTACTGTTTTCGCGGGAATGTTTTAAACCTGGGATGCAGACTGTGGTGGGGAGCGGGTGTAGTGTAGTGATGCAAATGACGCTTCTAAACTCCAGGATTGACAGGCTCCGCAGTGGTGGACTGGTTGTTTCAACGGAGCCTGTCACCCCTCCTGATCGGGACTGTGTGTATGTGGGGGCTATGTGACTTTGTGGCAGGGGGAGGACGGTTACAGATCCCCTGCTGCGTGGCTCTGTGATCCAGGATAAGGACCGCCGCATAAGATCTGTAACTGCCCTCCCCCGCCACAAAGTCACAGAGCAACCCACCCCCCACCACAGAACATGAAAACCACCTCCCAGACTGACCAGGGTAACTAGTGACTGCACTGTGTATGTGCCCTGCTGCTGGACCTGCCCCGCCTATGTACCCTGCTAAAGGTGACTGTCCTGTCCAATTACCAACCCCTTTCCCCCCCCTTCCCTCCCTCCTCCAAAAGAACATGATGGAAACAGTAATTAACAGAAACGTATTTTTTATTAGCAACTACACATGAAACTGGGAGGTGAAACTTGGACAGGGGCTTGTGTGAGGCGGGAAGGAAAGGACTTGTCAAATTTTGGGGAATGAGAGCCTTCTACTACTAGAGCTGTCTGCAGGGGTGGAGTGAGAGTTTGCACGGACTCTGCCGCCCCTTCTTCTTTGGACTTTGGGTGAGGGGGGTATGGGACTTGGTGGAGGGGGAGGGCGGTTACAGATAGACTGCAGCGGGGCTCTGTCCTCCTGCCTCCGTTCCTGCAGAACATCCACAAGGCGCCGGAGCGTGTCCGTTTGCTCCCTCATTAGTCCAAGCAGCGTTTGAGTCGCCTGCTGGTCTTCCTGCCGCCACCTCTCCTCCCGTTCCATGTGTGATTGGTGCATTTGGGACAAGTTCTCCCGCCACTGGGTCTGCTGTGCTGCCTGGGCTCGGGAGCAGCCCATAAGTTCCGAGAACATGTCCTCCTGTGTCCTCTTCTTCCTACGCCTAATCTGCGCTAGCCTCTGGGAGTGTGATGCCAGGCTAGGTTGTGAGACAGTCGCAGATGTGGCTGTGGGAATGGGAAAAAGGGAGTGAATTCCTCAGAAAGATAAATGTAGTTGTGAACAAAGAACATAGTCTTTCTCTGTGAACAAGACCATGCACAGCACCTATCACATGCGCACTCAGGACAAGGTCGAATTCTCGGCCTTCGCATTCAGTGCCTGGGGTCTTGCACTGCAGATCTGAGAAGCGGGGCAGGACACCGGAATTTGTGTAGCAGGCAGACATGGTAAGCCGTAGACTTGTGGCAGCTTAAAACTTTAATAGTAGCACTGGCCTCCTTTCACATTGAAAGCAATGCCAGTCCTGCTGCCAGCAATCCGGCAAGCATGAACTCTGCCCCTGTCCCACCCCCTCGCGGCTGTCCCCGGGAAAGATCCCTGTATGCTGCCCCTCTCCCGCCTCCACCGCGTGGCTGCAAACCAGCGGTTACAGTTCTGTAAAGGAACGGGCAAGCAGTCCCAACACTAACATTCCCCTACCTAATTCAAAGCAGGTCACCATGAGCGACATCACCCTGATGAGGATCTCAGACACTGAGAAAGAAAGAATGCTTCGGGAAAGCCTCCAAAGACCAGGGCCGTATGCCGCCATGCTCTGCAGGGCAATGATCCCTGAGTACTTGATTGTCTCGTGGCGCGGAAACGTTTCATACCACGGAGGACCCAATAAGGCCGCTCTCCCCAGGAACCTGATGCAAAGGCTTTCCAATTACCTCCAGGAGAGCTTCCTCGAGATGTCCCAGGAGGATTTCTGCTCTATCCCCGGACATATAGACCGCATTTTACTGTAGCTGCACTGGCAGGGACTAAACAGTAGAGCAGCTTGGGCAGAACAATCATGCTAAACCGGACATTGTTAGATTTTTTTTCAATAGTTGCACTGCCCAGGACTGAAACGTTAAGCGCCTAGGGCAAACTAATCATGAGAAACCCATTGTTGTTATTCTTAATATTCCTGTTCTGTTAAAAATAAATGTTTAGATGTTTAAAACACTTACGGGCTGATCCTTCCCCAGATTCTGTGTCCGGGTTAACGGCTGGGGACGGTTGGTAGGGGATCTCTGTAAGGGTGATGAAGAGATCCTGGCTGTCGGGGAAATCAGCGTTGTAAGCGCTGTCGACTGCCTCGTCCTCCTCATCTCCTTCCTCATCTTCCCCGTCCACTAACATGTCCGAGGAACCGGCCGTGGACAATATCCCATCCTCAGAGTCCACGGTCAGTGGTGGGGTAGTGGTGGCGGCTGCACCTAGGATGGAATGCAGTGCCTCGTAGAAACGGGATGTCTGGGGATGGGATCCGGAGTGTCCATTTGCCTCTTTGGTCTTCTGGTAGCCTTGTCTCAGCTCCTTGATTTTCACGCGGCACTGCGTTGCATCCCGGCTGTATCCTCTCTCTGACATGTCTTTAGAGATCTTATCGTAGATCTTTGCATTCCGTCTTTTGGATCGCAGCTCGGAAAGCACGGACTCATCGCCCCACACAGCGATCAGATCCAAGACTTCCCGATCAGTCCATGCTGGGGCCCTCTTTCTATTCTGAGATTGCACGGCCATCACTGCTGGAGAGCTCTGCAT
>NW_027058361.1:0-2892 GCF_011386835.1 Chrysemys picta bellii | reverse complement strand
GCCATTGACTCGCGTGGCTCTGCGCTCCGTCAGCCGGGGCGGGCCAGGCTGCGGACGTGACTCAGGCTTGGGCAGCATGGCCGCCCTTCCCTGACGAGGTATAACCCTGGGTGTCAGGTCACTGTGCAGCTTTGAGCTAGAGCTCTGATCCCAACAACCGACCAGCAGCCCACAGCCTCCCCCTGGGTCTGCCCCACCTGGTTACTCCTTACAGGCTGACCTTACCCCCCTTCCAGCCCTCACAGACTCCGGTGCCCTTTACCCAGGGGTTCTGCCCACTGCAGCAGCCCCCAAATCTGGGTTTCCCCACTCAGGGGAACCCCCAAACCCCTATCCCCACCTCGCCTCAGTGGCTACTGTCAGTCACCATCTAGCCCCCGCTCACTGTGGCAGACGGCAGTCTGTAAAGGCCACTCATCACAAGCAAGGGGGGTTTGGACCTGCTGCCTTGGCCTACCCCTGTGCTGCTCTCGGCAACCCCAGTACCCTTCTGGGCCTTTAACAAGGCCGGCAGTGTGGGGGGTTTCCAGGCCGGAGTTCGCCAGCTCCTCTGGCCTTCCCCCAGTCCTTCTCCACTCTAGGGAGCCTATGAGCTCCTAACCAGCCAGGCAGAAAGAGACTGAATAGCCCCTGGCTCACTGCCCTCTTATCAGGGCCAGCTGGACTCTGATTGGGGCATGGCCCCAGCTGTGGCTGTCTTCCCAATCAGCCCAGCCTTTTTCCCCGGCCCCAGCCCTGACCAAGGGCTGCTTTTACCCTTTCTTAACCGGAGCGGGGTCACTGCCCCACTACAGACCCTAATTCATCAAGGGAGTGAAGCATGGAGTCATTCCCCTGCATTCAGCAAAGCACTTACAGGTGCTTGAGTCCTGTTGCAGCCAACAGGGTTTAAGAACTTGCTTAAAGTTAAGCCTGTATTGAAGTACCTTGCTGAACGGCGGGTTAAGTACTTACCTTGCTCTGAATTCAAGTTGCTCTGGATGGGCTATTCGTGCCACCTCTGTGCCACCCAGCGGCCCTGTGCTAGGAGAGGAGGGCACCCGAAAGTGGGACTTAGACACACAATGACAGCGACTCATTAACACACCTCCCAAATACGTCAGGCTCTAGAGATGTAAAGCACATGGGGACTTTGTAACAGTGTGTACCTGGAACTGGCCCCAAGTCCTGTGGCTGTGATGTGATCTCTGATGTGTCCTCTCTTCCCTTCGGCTCTTGTGACCAACCCTTGGGGCTGGAGGAAGCTTCTCTGTCTCCTTGGTCCTGGAGTGGAATCTTATTGAGTTAGTCTGACATCACCATGGAGATTCTGGTGATGTCACAAATGGAATGGACCATCTGGCCGGCAGGAGCAGAGAGAACGTGATGCTCTGGGCGGAATGAGGGATGTGGTTTGAATATCGTTGATCATTAGAAAAGGTGGAGAGGAATCCTACCCTGGTAGGGAAAGGGAAGTGGAATTACATCAACCCCTCTGCAAGGCATTACCAGGCTGAAGGTGCCTCCCTAGCCAGTGACTGTGCTGCAGAGTGGACACATTGCTGCTGAGGGACAGGCACTGGCCTTCTCAGAGAACCCCTCTCCTGAGGCTGGCAATAGTCACACTGCACACTGAGCAGAGGGAAACACATTCAGTGGCACTGAGAGATGCTGCCGCTCCCTCCTTGTGCATGGTTCGCAGCGACAAGGCTTTAGAACGCACACAGTTGGTGACAAAGTGTTTGAAGAAGAAAAAAGACCAAGATGCATGGGACTGGTTTCAACTTAGAGTTGGGAACCAAAAATTATGTTACTGACAGAAACATATTTATCTCCTACTTGGTGGACATGAAACACATTTAACACCATAAAGTAAATTATTTCTCATTCAGGTCTCAGCCTCAGGACTTCACCCACATTCCTTAGGCCAGCGGTTTTCAAACTTTTTTTCTGGAGACCCACCTGAAGAAAATTGTTGATGTCCATGACCCAACGGAGCTGGGGATGAGGGGTTTGCGGTGTGGGAGGGGCTCAGGGCTGAGGCAGAGGGTTGGAGTGCGGGGGTGAGGGCTGCAGGGTGGGGCCAGGAATGAGGGGTTCAGGGTGTGGGAGGGGGCTCTGGGCTGGGGCAGGGGATTGGGGTGCAGGAAGGTGACAGGCCTCTGGCCTGGGGGTGCAGGCTCTGGGCTGGGGCTAGAGATGAGCGGTTAGGGGTGCAGGAAGGGGCTCCAGGTGTGGGAGGGCTCAGGGCTGGGGCAGTGGATTGGGGCGTGGGGTTGGGGCATGGGGCTCCATAGAATTAAGTCTCACATCTCAGTGGGAACTCGACTTCTTGTGCCCAGAGAGTCTCGGCCCCCTCAGTAGATGATCTGAGAAACACAGTGTCTGCCTTTTCCAAAGAAGTGCTGGGAGTAGATTTTCTTCTGTGACTACGTGGCCTAATGGATAAGGCGTCTGACTTCGGATCAGGAGATTAAGGGTTCAAGTCACTTCGTGGTTGTTCTTGTGCAGTTTTACATTTGTGCTGAAACTCCTGATCCCCTCAGGGCTGTAACTTCTTCTTGGCTGCTCAGGCCAATGCTCTGGCTTGAGCTAGAGCCCCGGGAAGGAGTTGGGGGTTGGGCGTCACAAAGGCTGGGGTATGAGCTCCAGGTACTTCCAGTCTAGCCTTTGCCATTCCTGACTTGCCAAAGAAAATGGGCGGCTGCCCGGACTAGTGTGTGGAGCAGTTTCCCTCTTCCAAGTGTGCGCCTGTCCCTGTGCTCGAGGGGGCTTGCTAAATAGCGCCTTGGGAGCCTGCATGTTTCTCCACTTCTTGCCAGCTGGGGAAAAGCCTCTTGGGGTAAAATCTCCTGCCCCACTGCAAAAGTGAGCATCATGAGTGAGAAGGGTAAGAGGCCCCACTAGGGGGGC
>NW_027058360.1:0-2895 GCF_011386835.1 Chrysemys picta bellii | reverse complement strand
CCCCTCCTGCACCCCAACCCCCTGCCCCAGCTCTGAGCCCCCTCCTGCACCCAAGCTTGGGGATTGGTCCTGCTTTGAGCACGGGGTTGGACTAGATACCTCCTGAGGTCTCTTCCAACCCTGATATTCTATGACTCTATGATTCCCTCCCAGAGTCTGCACCCTCCCACAACATCCCAACACCCTACCCCAGCCCTGATCCTCCCCTGCACCCCAAGCCCCTCATCCCCAGCCCCACCCCAGAGCCCACACCCCAGCCGGAGCCCTCACCCCCCCCCGCATTCCAACTGCCTGCCCCAGCACTGAACCCCTTCCCCCACCCGTCATCCCCAGCCCCATCCCAGAGCCCACACCCCCAGCTGGAGTCCTAACCTCCTCCCGCACCCCAACCCCCTACCCCACCCCTGAACCCCATCCCGCACCCAAACTCTTTCCTGAAACACACGCCCCACCCCCCTGCCGCAACTTGGACCCCCCTCCTGCACTCCAAACTCCTCGTCACCAGCCCGGAGCCCACACCCCCAGCTGGAGCCCTCACCCTCAGACCCCAACCTCCTGCCCCAGCCTGGATCCACCTCCCACACTCTGAACCCCTCATTTCTGGCCCCAGTCCAGAACCTGCACCCCCACCCCAAAGCCCATTTCCCCTCCCACACCTCAACCCCCTGCCTCAGCCCAGACCCCTCCCACACTCCGAACCTGTCATCCCTGGCCCCACCCCAGAGCCCACACCCCCAGCCGAAGCCCTCACCCCCTCCCACTCCGAAACCACCTGCCCCAGCCCGGTGAAAATGAGGGAGTGGAGTGAGGGTGGGGGAGAGCGAGCGACAGAGGGCGGGGGCAATGGAGTGAGCGGGGGTGGGGCCTCGGAGACAGGGCGGGGCAGGGCCTCGGTGATGGGGTGGCAATGGAAGGGGCCTTGGAGAAGGGTTAGGGCAGGGGTGTTCGGTTTTGTGTGATTAGAAAGTCAGCAGCCCTAACGCTGACTTTCGGGGGCAGGGGGCAAAGCCGGGGGGCTGCTGTAGTCTGATCAATGGCTGGAGTTCCAAGTGGTGCCTGTTGGCTCACAGTGGAGCAAGTTCAGCCTTTCCTTTCGAAAACTCAGCCGGGCATTTTGAAGGAGAATCTCAGCTTTCTTCTTCCTTTCTTTCAAGTGAGTCGCTCTAGATTTTATGGCTGTGGGTAAATACTTGAAAATGTGAACTCCAAAGGCTCAAAAACCAGAGAGCAAATCATTTATTGATTTATTAACCTCATGATTTGGGGGACATGACATGATTTTTGAACATGGGGTGTTGGCCCTACTGCCTCTGCGTCTAACCCTTGGCACGGGGAAAGGTACTTCCTCCTCGTGGGTTGCCAATTTAGGTTGGACGTATTCTTGAAGGTTTCATAACATGACATAATCCTTAATTAAAGATTAATCTTGAATTCATGGAGACACCAAGCCAATCCTGGAGGCTTGGCAACCCTACCTGCAGCACAAGCCGCCTTCTCTCAAGAAGAAACACCTACAAGCGACGTCCCCCAGCTCTGCCCACTCTCTGTTTTCTTGCTCCATTTTATCATTCTGTCTTCATCAGAAATCACCCTTTCCCCTGCCCTGTGGGTCATTCTATCTGTTCCTCTTCCTTGCATGTCTCTCTCCCTCCATCTTTGTTCCTCGTTCTCTGGTCCCACCTGTTTCCTCCCTCCCTTGCTCTCTACCTCATCTTCTGCTTTGCCCACCTTTGATTCATCTCCTACCTAGAAATTTAGCCAGGAGAGTAGGGGTAACCCCCAATTCTGGCAAAAAGTGGTGTGGGATCTTCAGCAACGACCCCTGATTAGGATCTCAGTTTTACGGCTCCTCCGGCAGGTGGTCCAGCAGCAGAGCGCTCCCTAGCCCCACTGGCTCAGTATTGACACAAAGGACCTCCAGCTCCTGCATTCCAAGCAGTGCAGGCTGGAAGATTCATAGTTGGCCAGGGGGAAATCAGACCAAATCTGAGTGACATTTGATGAGGAGGTAAACAATCATGAGTTAAAAGGTCTTGCAAAAACAAATCCTCAGGTGCCCGCAGATGCTCCTACACATTGGCATTCTCTGACATCACGGCCTGCTCCTGTTCCTCCTCCTGTTCATGTGTAGATAAAAGCCTGAAACACTTGGAGAGCTTTAATTCTCTCTGCCCCATGCAGAGGTAACAGGATAAATGATTCCCACCTCTGCTTACTTGTCTGTGGGGAAAACACACCTGTTCTGCATTGCTCGAGCCACAGGGTGACTCATGGGAATGCAAACGTTCTCACTGACCTCCCGAGAGCCACATCAAACACGGAGCCGTGGCAGGAAACAAACCTACCAGACTATAGATCACGGCAAGTTCGGCTCTGGACTGTATTTCACCTGCAAACTGTTAACAATACAGGCAGCTCCAGAGAGAGTGCCACCAAAACACCTCAGGTTCAGCTTTGTGTTGACAAAAGCAGCTAAGGACACGGACAATAACAGACCCAGAGCTAGGTTCTTGACACCACTGGTTCCCTAGGGCATAGGTTTCTGGCCCTATGCCCAGTGCAATTCAAATCTGTTATTATTATTATTTATTTGGATTTCAGTAGGACCTAATGGCCCCAGTCCATTGTGCCAGCTGCTGTATATGTGTTGGTTATTTATATTACCATATGATTTAGGCTCCCCAGTCACGGACTAGGCCCCATTGTGCCAGGTGCTGCACAAACACAACACAAAAGACAATCCCTGCCATGAAGAGCTGACAATCTATCAATGGGCTCAATCTTCACACTGTGCACAGTCTCTTCACAAGCGCACAGTCAACCTGTGGAACTCCTTGCCAGAGGATGTTGTGAAGGCCAAAACTATAACAGGGTTCATAAAAGAACTAGATAAAT
>NW_027058359.1:0-2898 GCF_011386835.1 Chrysemys picta bellii | reverse complement strand
CAGGCAAACTGGTTTTCCTCCATCAATCTATGCATAAAAACGAGGTGTGAGGGGATGGATCTACTAGTTCATCAATCTAGTGTTGTATCCTTGGGGGCAGCAGGTTTAGGAAGAAATTACTGGAGACCAGAGAACTGTAAGCCTTAAAAAGCAACCATTTATTTACACACACTGAACTAACCAAACCAGGCAAAACTTTCCTAATAATCTAACTCAGTTGCCATAGCAACACAAGATGCTATTACCAGGGCAACCAAATCCACAACATCTAGAAACACGTGGAGACCAGAATGTATCATTTCAGTTCACTAACCACACATCAAATTTCCTTTGTTCAAGAAATCAGTTAGTTTGAAATGCAAAACATTTGGATACAACTTTTTTCTTATGCTTCTCTTTCTAGCTCTAGCATGACCTCGGTGTGTGACCAAAGAGAAGTCACTTCTTTTCTCTTTCCCTCTGTATCATGGGGATGGAGAAAATTCTCTAAGTCCCAGCAGGAGAGAGATTTGAGCACGTCAGGCATGTTAGAGCCCTTGTGCTCTAAAGGACAATGAGTGATTGTTGTTGTTTGGGGCATTACCTAGGGAGGTGCTGGAATCTCCATCCGTACAAGTTTTTAGAGCTCAGCTTGACAAACCCCGGGCTGGGATGATTAACTTGCGGTTGGTCCTGCTTTGAGCAGGGGGGTGGACTAGATGATCTCCTAAGCTCTGTTCCAGCCCTAGTCGTCTATGATTCTATGAATAGGTAGCCATTAAAACATGTTGACTTGCTGGTTTTGCAGGATACATAAAAACAAAAAGGTTGACTGAAACATTTCTTTTTTCATTTCAAACAAACGGAGGTAAAGACGTATCTCTAGTTAATGCATTGAACTGATTGTTCCTGGTCATAATTGTCCAACCAGATTTTCGAAGTAGTAGCTTACATCTCCTTCTCTCTAGTGTTTATTCATATATTACAAGAAGAATAGAAGCCTTCATCCTTTTTCAACTCCCAATCAGTTTTTTAAATTGGAATGAAGTAGCTGCATCAAATGAAATGAAGAAAATATTCTTTCTGCACCTGCAGAAGACACTATTGCTGCCAAAATCTGCCTATTTCAGCAACTTCTGGACCCCCAGGTGCTTAGCCAATGACTTCCAACAGTTCAGTGATTTGACTTCCTCTGAAACTTGGCAGCAAACATGGACTCCTTTATATATGTATTTATTTAAATGAGTTTACTAGGCTAGAGCAACTCTAGGCCTTAACATAGCTTGTCAGTCATAGTTTTAAATTTGATCCCCGATAGGTTTGTTAAAGAAACAAACTGTTTTTAAATTTACATTTTAAAAATCCAGGATAAATAAAAAAAATCCCTTTTGGGGTTTTTTGGTTTTGAAATAGGCATTGATTGTTATTCACCTTGATTTTAGAAGAACTACTTCATTCGAGAGAATCATAAACTGCTCATATTCTCTTAAAGGAGAGGAGGCAGCAAAATTCATATCAGTAATTTGTTGTGCCTTATTGCTCAGTCTTAACCAAACAGGTGTCCGGAACTCTAGTCAGTCTCTTTTATGGAGGCCAAACTAAGAATCATAGAATCTTAGAAGATCAGGGTTGGAAGGGACCTCAGGAGGTCATCTAGTCCAACCCCTTGCTGAGAAGTGGTAAGAGGAGCAGGAATATTGTCTCCATCCCTGAACCAGTAGCAATTGCACCGGATATTGCCACAAAACCTACATTTTATTGCCAAATTGTCTAAGCCATTCCTCTTCTGCGCTTCCTGGTTTCTACGTTTCAAATCTACAAAACCGTCCCCTTGACAGTCCCCGCCCAGAAGGTGCAGCAGGCAGAGGAACCTGAGCAGTACCACTGTGGCACCAGAGGTAACTCAGCCACCTGTCGCTCGCTCACTCCACTAACCCTGAGCATCAACCCTAAGCCTGAGGCCTGCCTTGGGCATCGCTTCCATGGAAACCTGCAGGTTCATTTACTGACTCATGCAAATCACCTCTGGAGAGTTCGCACTGACTGGCTGAATTCATTCTCAAGTCACAATGCCCTTCAGCTCACAGCACCAAGGTAAGGGGCACAGGTGGAAATCAGGCTTTTCTGGTGATGTTATTTTCCAAATGTCACCAAAATCAACAAGCTTCTTCCCACTGATGCCTAGAAATTCCCTGAAATTTTGGATTCAATTGGATGTAGCCTTCAAAAATAATCGCCTTAGCGACAGACAAACAAATCCCATTGAATTGAGTCTTAGGCCTCACTGCACTCAGCCAAGAGTGCCTGAGTCTCCTCCCTATTAACTCAGCAATAGCCCCACACTTGGCCGATCAGTGTGGAGACTCTCAGACCTGGAGGAGGAGCATTCTCAACACACGGGCAAAAGCATTAGTTGCAACAGGAGATCACTATGGTGGAGATCACCATCAGTGCACAATTCCAGCCCCACCTCTTTGTGAGGCCTCCTACAATGACAGCTGGAGCACAGCCCCACCCTCCCCAGGAAGAAGAGCAGAGGAAAGAAATGAAAGAAGAGAAAAGAGAAGAAGAGTCAAGAGGGAAGGAGGAAGAGGGAAGCAAAAAGGGACAAATTCCAAATGCCCCCAGCAAGTCTCAGATTCATAAATTCCAAGCCCAGAAGGAACCACACTGGTCTGAATTTCTGTTTCACATCGGTCATAGAACGTCCCTCAAAATAATTCCCATAGGAATTAGAGCAGATTTTTTAGTAAAACACCCAATCTTGATTTTAAAATAGGCCAGTTGTGGAAAATCCAGCACAACCCTCAGTGAATTGCTCCAAACTCTGATGTTAAAAATGCTTATTTCCACTGTGTATTGGTCTAGCTTCAACGTCCAGCCATTGTCTGCTTATAACCTTTATCTGGTAAAGTGAAG